>NW_011370842.1:0-3135 GCF_000735185.1 Notothenia coriiceps
TATTCACATTTCTATTGAGGCGCAGACATAATGTGCAAAACAACACGTACGAGAGAGGGATCTGAGAGGGGGAAAGACTCAGAAAGAAACTGGAGAACATATTTATTGGTGTTTAAACTAGAGAAGAGTTCAAGAGTGATAGCAAGAGTAGGTTCTTCATGTTTACCTCTTTTGAAACTGATTCTGAGACGTTTCATGCAAACTGCTAAAAAAACAAGGACCAACTAAACTCTGCCTAAAATCAATAAACCTGCAACATTATTTAATAACTAAGATACTGATGGACAAACTTACCAAATACAATTAGTTATACTAAGAGCCGAGAGATTTCCTTTTCTCTGGTGAAATTCAACAAATATGGCAAACATACCTTTTATTATAATCTTTAGGTCTGTAGTTTTTTCTAGCTATTCAGAATCTTTTGGGATTTTCTTTTGGAGACTAACAGAGGTTCGTAAACTCCTAACGGCGCTCCTGAGTTTTCTACATTTCTGAATCCTGCATCCAAACCTATAAACATCCAGATCACTAAAGAATCTCCTTTAGCTTTTATAAAAGATAAATCACGTTCTTCACGAGGAATTATTCGGAAGCTTTAAACACTCTAATACATTTCAGTATTAGTATTATTATTATTTGTATACATCATGTATTTGTACTGAGTAAATAAGGGTTGAAAAGGACAACATGTTACATCATTCAAATGTTTAATCCCAAAAACCTCCAAAATAATCACAGTTTTCTAGTTTGACGCTGAATATTTGTACACAGGACAAGTTCATTCACACACACACACACACACACACACACACACACACACACACACACACACACACACACACACACACACACACACACACACACACACACACACACACACACACCCTCTGTTATGTGGGTCATGAAATCAAACAGCTCTGACTGACGATGATTTATTCAGATCTGGCAGCCGGTCGGCACGGCGACAGATTGAGATTTTGGTGATTTGCCGACGGCCGGAGGGAGACGAGGAGAGACGAGGAGAGGCGAGGAGAGGCAGTTAGTTTAGAGACTCAATAAGAATAAATACAAAGGGGTGGTTTTATCAGATTTCCCACGACAAGTTCCCACTACGTATCGTCACATCTCCGGATGACTTTACGTGGTCTTCTTACCGGGCAGGTTACTCCGGTAGAATTAGACAAGTAGTTATCCTTGTAAAAAGAGACAAATGTTATGTTTAAGTGAATTGTAAGTTTGGGTTAAAGTTAAATGTTTGATGTAGATTATATAGTGACCCTAAATTAGGTATTTTACTCTAATCCGTGGTCTTCTTACCGGGCAGGTAACTCCGATAGACTGAGATGTTTAAGTTAACTGAAAGACGGTGGTTCGGGTTAAAGTTAAATGTGTGTTATGTATATATTGTCACCCTAAATGAGGTGATTTACTCTAAATCAGTCACGTTTAATGTCCCTGAAGGCAATCCTGGTGCAGTGAAAAAAAAAGAAAAGCAAACATGGGAAACAACTTTAATAAAACATGATGTAAAGACAATTGAACATGAGGGGAAACGCTTCGAAAGAAACAACAACTTGAGGGTCTAAACAGAAAGTACGGCTCGAACGTAAGCAAACTAAATGTGGGAGAAATGAAACCATCAGGTGAAAAACTATTGGAAAAAACATGAAGGCAATCACGAGCTGCTCGCCAATATGTACGTATGTAAAAATAAATCAGCGACCACGAGAGGTCCCCCTGTCTGAAACTGAGGTGAATGAGTTAAGTGGAGCGTCCAGTTTTAATACGTAGGGCGACCGTCCAAGCTGACATCTGTTTTGGGCGATCCAGCATTTCCTTCATCCACTTCATCTATTCTCGTACTTCTGTTCTTCAGAATTGTTATCTCGAGTGTATGAACGCATCCCGATGTGAAGTATGACGGTCAATAAGTCAATAAGCGATCACCTCCTTGACTTCGTAACGTGTTACCACCAGCCACACTGAACCAACGAATCACATCAGCATACTGGTGTTTAAAAAGAAGCCATCGTGAATTTGATTGGGTTGATTTAGCAGTCTGTAAAGATTTGGTACCATGATGTCGGCTTTGTATACTCTGAAAACTTGAAACACTACAAGTATTCAGAGTATATAACGGGCCGTTTACTACGGGAAGTTTCTAAATTGAGAAGCAGCAAGCTCCTCATAACATGGACGTCTTTTTCTCTTTTTACGCCAAATAACAACGAAAGTTATTCCAAAAATTACAAAATGTTCCGTAACCAGTGAAACACATACCAAACACAAATGGAGAGCTAATAGTTATTTAACCTCCTGACCCCTCAGTCAGCGTTAACTTGTCAGCTGTTGGTCACTGAGTGGTGGTCTTCAGAGGTTCAAGGTAAACGTCTCTGTTTATTTGACTGTCTCCTTCACGATCCATCACTCCTCTCTCTCTGATGTCTTCAGCTCTTCAGCCGCCGGCAGTGAATCTCCTGAATCTCCTTTGAGTTCGGAGAAAGTCTGCCGCCTCGCTTCACACCTCGAGCCAAAATGAGATTAGTGTTTTAAAGAATGCGTCCAATCAGGCGACGGACGTCAGTCATGTTCTCTGCAGGAACTTCTGAACCCTGTCAATGGTATTCACTAAATTAAAGTCAGGACCAAGCTACCCTGCAGTATACAGAGTCCTTCAGACTAGCTGCACCTTTACCAGCTCTGAGAACACTTTCATGATCAATCATTATAAAACATATCATATATATTATTCTGAAATGGACCAATCTGCACAATGACTACTTTTACTGTCGCTACTTTAACTGTATTTTGATGATAATACTTTTCTACTTTTACTTGAGGAACATTTTGAATGCAGGACTTTTACTGTAACAGAGTATTCCTACACTCTGGTACTTCTACTTTTACTCAAGAACAAGATCTGAGGACTGCCAACATTTTGAGTTCAGCTTGGGAGTGAGTATTTTTTTTTGGGTGAAACCGAAAAAAGAAGCTTTCATGTGTACAGTGTTACAAATGTATGAACATGTACAAACTAGGGTTTCCCATTAATGTACCGGGCACACTACACTGGAATGCGCACATACACAGTGTACCCGCAACTCTTACAATGAAGGCTCGATAATCAGCTCACAG
>NW_011370843.1:0-1250 GCF_000735185.1 Notothenia coriiceps
AGTGGGTTGTGTGTAGGTGTTCGGATCAGGGGGTCACAGGTTCAAACCCCACTGCAGTCAGCATGTTGTTGTGTCCCTGGGCAAGACACTTCACCCCAAATAGCTCCTGTGGGGATTGTCCACAGTATTGAGTATAAGTCACTTTGGATAAAAGCGTCTTACAAGTGACATGTAATGTAACCTACTGCCCTTTTACTCTCACCTTGCTCTCCTTTCGATCCTTCTCTTTCCTCTTTCATTGTGAAAACTGTGAGTAATTTGAAGCTGAATAACTCCCCGCAGCATCGAGAGGGATAGAGCAAGAAAAAGAGAGACTGGGAGGGCAGAGAGAGGACGAGAGCAGTCAGTGGAAAGAAAGGTAGAAAGTGAGACAAAAGAGAGAAGCAGACAGAGAGAGACCGATAATGAGGACAGACAGAGCTGAATATTTCACTTAAATATTTCACACATCACATACTATTTCATTTTTACCCTCAGATTACTGGGTTTGAGATTCTACCGGGGGGGAAAGATTGACAGACCATTTTTCATCAGCCATGCTTTTCCTCCCTGTCTCTTGCTAGTGTAAACCACTCCCTAAATGACTGCCATAAATCCTACACAAATCCACATATATCTCTGCCATATGTTCTGGAGACAGCTATGTGTTCACAACTATCAGTGTATTAATCAAAGTAACGTTATCAAATCATTGGAGCATTTATTGCTTTGTGGGTGTGTGTTGAGTCCATGAAATAGAATAAGATAAGATGGTCATTTACATCAAAATAAGTTTCCTGAACAGAACAAATATATAATCAGTGTTGAAGGAATTGATCGATCGTAGCAGGAAGTTAATGTTAAGTCCATAGAGATCAACGATAGTAAACAGAATCAGATCAACAAATCAGGATGACCAGTGTGGCGGCCATTTTCATGTTTACCGTTGCCATTGCACAAAAGTGTGACCATTCAACCCAGTCTCATGGCATTTCGTGTTCACCAACACGATTTTTAATCTATTGATTCGTGTTCACCAACACGATTTTCCCCTTTTTTTCGTGTTGCACAGTACGATTTTAAAAGCAATGTATTTCTATTGGTAGTCTCACGGCATTACGTGTTATAGGAAGACCGGAAGCTGTGTGGTTCATGAAAACATGTTCTTACTCAATAGCAAGCCACAATTATTGCTTTTATTTTAAATCGCATAATTTCGGACTTTTGCTGTAGTCTGTGAGGAAAATAAATGGGGCTCAGAGCCTCAGAAT
>NW_011370844.1:0-3355 GCF_000735185.1 Notothenia coriiceps
ACACACACACACACACACACACACACACACACACACACACAGAAACACGCACAGTGTAAACAGATTTAGGTCCCCACAAAGATGGTAATGCTAGTACACACATACACACACACACACACACACACACACTGTGTAAACACTGTGTAAACAGATTTAGGTCCCCACAAAGATGGTAATGCTAGTACACACACACACACACACACACACACACACACACACACACACACACACACACACACACACACACACACACACACACACACACACACACACACACACACACACACACACACACACACACACACACACACACACAAAACACAAAAAGCCATTGCTCCTCCACCCTGTCATTTAGTGGCCTCTCCAGCACGATGTCTGCCTCTCGGAGCTTCCCTCTCTCATAAAGAGACGTGATCTCATCCAGGACGGTGGGATGTGAGGGAAATTAAAATGATGGAAAACTGCATGGAACAGGTTTTTTGGAAAGTGCGTTTGTAATAAAGGTTGATTTCATTTTGTGAAGCAGACTGTGATGGCGGAGGTCGTCACACACCTCGGGTAAAATACGAGAAGAGAAAAGATATTGTCTGTGATGAACGAGTGATATGATACTGGGAGGATTGCAACAACAGAGCTGTTCCGATTACACCTGCAAACCCAATTATTTTGCATATTATTTTGGCTCCCCTTACCCTGGGTGACTGCATCGATCTCCCGCCTGTCTATCATTTCTCTCATGAAAACTAGCAGCAGGAAGAAGGATGTTGTTGTTATTTTGTTTATTGTTCATTGTCTGTGTCTGTACCTCTCAGCTACTTTCACCAATTTGGTGTCCAGTGGGAAGCCATTTCTGACACTTCTCTCCTTTGTTTCCTCCATCTCCATCTCCATCTTTCTTCTCTTCGGCTATTTCGATCTGTGTCCCCTGAGGTGGGTCTCTATTTCACCCACCTTTTTCCATCTCCTTTTATTGTGCCTTTACTCCCTCTGTCCTCTGTCTCTACCCTCTCATCTTTCTGTGGTTATGGATTTTCTGCTGTCAATGAGCTCCTTCACCTGAATACAAACAAGTCCATTTGCATAACTGCCAATCAATAGCAAACAAATCCAGACGGTGCTGCTCTGGTGTTTGGAATAAATCCAGCGTTTCAAAAAGGGAATATGTGCTGTGCTACGTACGGACACTGGGATCATCTCCACTGCATGTCAGAGGATATTGAGACCGGATAATGGTACGCTCCACTTGTGCAATTTTACAGATAAAGCAGCAATGGACTTATCGTGTACAATGCTGTCCCCCTGACTACCTGGAGGTGCAGCTTGGCGATGGTCACAGTATTTTTGAGTTGTGAAATGTTGGCTTGGAGCTGGGTAAACAGTGAGATTTTACTCCTGACCTCAAGCTAGGAGATGGCTTTGGACACACAGACAAAAAAAAAGCCTACAACAAGTGTGACATTGTGACATTGTGTGTGTTACAAGGCCAGGGGCTCAGGTGGACAGAAGAGACACGAATGTGGATTTGAAATGTGTGAGGAAATAGCCAGACAGACCCTATAAAAGATTGGACGTGTGTGTCAGCCGAGCTCTAAATTTAGAGGGCTCTTTAGTGGGAGTCATCTATCATTCAACGCGGCCCCATCCATTAGGGGGGAGAGGCTGGGTGAGAGTGTGTTTTACAGGCAGACACATATAAGGTAAGAAGCAGGGCTATTGCACTCTCAGCGATGGAGATGGCAGGATTTGACTAAAATATGAATTTTTTAGCTCATGATTTGAAGGAGCCAAAACTTTCTTTAATAACTAGGGCACAACGAAACTTTGATTCCAAGAAGAACGACCGCATCGGTTAGTTTAGCTTGAAGTGAAAAGCCCTCGAGATGCCGAAGTCATTGTGACAGGAGAGAAAGAGGAAGTCATGTGGCGTTTCCGTAGAGCGGAAATGGATGGACGGACGGTCAAAATACATTTCATTTCCTGTCTATTGCCATATTTTATTACACTACGCAATGTATTTGTATGTGACATTGTTGAAGGAGCCTTAGACTCAAGGTTGTTCATTGCCAACACTACGCTATAGCTATTTTGCATGACAAGTAGAGCCATTTAATCCTTTTTCAAGCAGTTATTACTGTGACCACAGAGGTACCCTCATCCAAGGATGTTCCCAAACCTCAACTAAGAACATATTTACATCCAAACTAGGAGCTTTACCTAAACAAAATAAGCTGATTGTGTTCCTTACATAACCGAACCTTAACCATAGTGTTGTAGAAAAACAGATGTATTTCTCAAGTGTGGTTTGCAAAGGTTTTCGAAGTCTTGCCTTCTGCATTAACCGACCTGTGAGCATTCTGTGTGTGTATATATATATGTGTGTGTGTATATGACTGCCTTTAGGTACTATGGTTACCGTGTTGGCGTGACGTTGTTTATTGCCTCCCACCGGAAGAGGTCTGGACTGACGCGGGATGACGCTATTTAAACTGCGACGCTGCTGTCATTCGGAGCGCTGGATTTGTGCCAGGACGCCTCGCTACTCTACTCTCCAAATTGTTTGTGTATATTCTGAGACTCATTGAATTTCTGCTAGACGCCTCATTATTTCCGCCTTAGTGCCCATATTGTTCTGTGATGGTGATAATCTGTGGCTTCCTTTTGTTTACTTATATCATAAATAGATAGCTCCTTGTTCAAAGAGCCTATACTTTTGTTTATATCATTTTTATTTGATTTTATTATTAAAATCAACTTCTTACCAAGAACATCTGGTTTCGTGTTGCTTCCCTTTTACCCTAAACGAGCTGGGGGACGTAACAGCGTCCAATCAGATCACGGCTTGAACAAATGGCATAATTGGACGTTTACTTAGTACTTTTGCTTGGCATTCAATAAAAAAGAGCATGCTGAAAACACAGATACTGTAAGTATCCTTATATTTGGTGATGGTGGATTTGCTTTTGTTGCTTATAACTTTAAAATCGACAGAAATGTAATCAAATTGGCCCACCAGGAGTTGGAATAGGTCATCGTTCTCGTTCATCTGCCTATTTGGATCCTGAAAATGTCAGAAGTGGATTCAGCATAATCAATGACCCCTAAAACCACTTGAATATTGTCCATTTACGTAGGTGACTAAGCTAATTTATGCCAATTTACGATACTTTCGCTAACTGTGGAAGTTGCCCAACCTTTACAAGTACATTGCTCACCTAAAACGTATGGCTACTCAACATTTCAGGGTTCACAATAGGACTCTATAGGCCATACTTGTCAACCCTCCCGATTTTCGCGGGAGACTCCCGATTTCATTGCCCCTCTCCCGGTTTCCTCCCGGGGTCATATTTCTCCCGCA
>NW_011370845.1:0-2209 GCF_000735185.1 Notothenia coriiceps
ACAGGTATTTGAGTTCAACATGTAAGAAGTAGAAAGTACAGGTATTTGAGTTCAACATGTGAGAAGTAGAAAGTACAGGTATTTGAGTTCAACATGTAAGAAGTAGAAAGTACAGGTATTTGTGTTCAACATGTAAGAAGTAGAAAGTACAGGTATTTGAGTTCAACATGTAAGAAGTAGAAAGTACAGGTATTTGAGTTCAACATGTAAGAAGTAGAAAGTACAGGTATTTGAGTTCAACATGTAAGAAGTAGAAAGTACAGGTATTTGAGTTCAACATGTAAGAAGTAGAAAGTACAGGTATTTGAGTTCAACATGTAAGAAGTAGAAAGTACAGGTATTTGAGTTCAACATGTAAGAAGTAGAAAGTACCATATCTTAAGTGCTTTAAAAGAAAATCCATAAAAAAATGTCATCTATGGAAGCCGTGGCGCTTTAAAAAGCACGACCAATCATCTGAGCCGGCTAAAGTAACTGGATGGCCTACCTGCCTGTCAGCCTTCCATCTGTGCACAAACTTATCTCGTGCCCTCATTGGTCAAGTGTGTGTTGGAGGAGGGGCTCTGTGAGGAAGTGGCAGATTTTTTCCGGTTGTGTATTTTCGAATCATAGCGCACTCGAGCTGGTTTCTCCAAAATTACCTACCCCACCTTTAAGTACAGTAACAAAGTATTTGTACTCCACTACTTCCCACCTCTGGACATAACAGACAGGGATTTATATTTAAATGTTCCTGTTAATAACCCTCTGTGTGTGTTTTCCTCCTCAGTCACGAGTACATCAGCGGGTATTACCGTGTGTCGGTGTACTTCCTGTGTAAGATGCTGTCAGACATCATCGCTCTGAGGACGATCCCTGCCATCGTGTTCAGCTGCGTCTCCTACTTCATGATCGGTGCGTCCAACACACACTCAGCGTTAAATATACCCAAACTAATCATTAACTATTTTAATATTTGAGTTTTTAATGGCAAAACGCCTTCTCAAGGTCCCGAAAGGTACATTACTTTTTTAATTGTATGTCAAATTAATTTGGGATGTTTTATAGGCGTTACAATGAATGCATACATCCCAAAACTAACCTAAATAATTACATTTTCTTGTGAATTTGTATTTACAATGTGTGTATTTAAAAATGTAAAAATATTAAATAATCCCAAAAATATTAGTTGAAGAATAAATAATAATATTTAAAATAATTTATGAAAGTGGGGTGGAAAGAAAATGTATTTAGATAAATGATTCCATAATAAAAAATTATAATAATTCATTTAAATAAAAAAAGACGCCTTCCTAAGGTCCTGAAAGGTACATACATTCTTTCAAAAATGTTCAATTGAAATCTTGATTGCATGTTGAATGAATTAAACTATTTGAAGTCTTTATATTTGGACTCTTTTGTATGTTTTATAGGCCTAACGATTAATCGATGCGTCAAAAAAACAATACAAATAATTAATCTTATTTTATTTTCATATGAATTTGTATTTACAAATTAAAATAAAATAAAAATTAATACAAAAAAAATTAATAAAAGAAGAAATAATAATATTTAAAATCATTATTAAAAGTGGGTTGAAAAAGAAATGTATTTCAGTAAATAATTCCATAATTAAAAATAATAATAACAACAATTCATTTCAGTTTAGACGGCAACTGCCCTTCTTTCCACCCTAATATCCCTTTTAGTGCTTCGTCCTGTTAGGACCTTAATCTAATTTGTTTGTAGACATATTGAACATTTTCTTTGCATTTATTTGTTATTTTATTAACATTATTTGATCTCCTCTCCCTCACAGGTCTGAAGCCCACGGTTGCAGCCTTCTTCACCTTCATGTTCTCCGTCACCATGGTGGCCTACACAGCCACCGCCATGGCGCTCGCCATCTCCGCCGACCAGACGGTGGTCGCCATCGCCAACATCTTCATGACCATCGCCTGCGTCTTCATGATGGTGACACACACACACACACACACACACACACACACACACACACACACACACACACACACACACAGACACAAACACACATGAGAGAGACACACACACACACACCCCCCCCACACACACACACACACTTATATTTTCTCACCTGTGTAATGTTTCTCTCCTCAGATCTTCGCCGGTCTTCTCGTCAATCTTCCCTCCATCGCCAGCTGGCTCGCATGGCTCAAATACTTCAGCATCCAACGATACGGCCTCGCTGTGA
>NW_011370846.1:0-2031 GCF_000735185.1 Notothenia coriiceps
ATAATTAATATCGCACGTCCTAAAAAAAAAAAAAAAAATGTAAAAGAAAATTAATAAAATTAATAAAATTGCACATCCCCGCGATGTGAATATCGCGGTTATCGCCATAACACGATATATCGTTCAGCTCTAACTTGGGCTAAGTAGCGTTTTGGCACCTACAATGTGTATTTTTCTTGCAATCAAAAACTGATTGCCCTTCCTAACAGGGTCCCAGAGTAGACAAATTAGGGACAACATTGACAGTATGGCTTTGGAAGTGAGTAAATCAAATCATGTGAGTAACTGTTGAAAAAGGAAAAAACTGTAAGTAAACCTTGCTCCAAAAAGGTACATTTTGAAGTAACAACAATGAAAAGAGTTTTAAAAACAAATGTAATGTACTATAATTATGGACGACGTTTCTCCTGATGACTTAGTATTTTCATTTCCAATATTTAAATGCACTTCTGTACTTTTACTTGAATAGTATTTTAAATATACTCCTGTTACCTTACACGTTATATCACCTGGTTAAACATTTAAAAAAGTTGTTATAGAATATTTTTACATCCATGTTTTTGTACTTTTTGTGCTCAGGGAGGGGTGGAAAGCATGAATGAACCCATGATGGTAGCAGCGGTGACGGCAGCTGTTCTAGCAGAACCCGCAGCAATGGAGGAACTTATTCCATTAAAACGGGAGATTATTGAACCTGTCCGAGCAACAGAAGAAGAATCCATCCCAACATCAGCATCCCCTCTTCCTGTCACACTACCAGAAGAGCATGTCGAGCCAAAACAAGCAGAGTCTGTGTCCTTTGACGAGGACATCATCTCTAACCCAGAGGAGGCTGCAGAGGAAGACATGTTGGACTTCACCACAGAGACCCCCCCCACAGAGCCACAGATGGTACAGTCCAGTCCTGTGGAATATGCCACTACCGTGCATGTATCTGAGACTCATCGAATCGAGACAACATCAGAAACCATCGTGGCGACAAAAGAAATTGAGACGGTGGCAACGGAAACCATAGCAACAGAGGATGTCCTAGCTAGCACTGGGCTGATAGTGGATACTGAAGTAATAGAAACTGGTGTTGAAGAACTGGACACACCTTTAATCTCCTTAGAAGCACTAAGCATCTTAGATACGGCAGCAGAGGAGACTCGTGTTTCAGAGGAACTTCTTATAGATACGGCAGCCGCATCAGCCGTAGCAGTGGAGGAGCTCATCTCCTTTGAAAGCACCACCAGTCCAGAGTTGGATGAGCCTGTCCAGGTCCAAACGTTTCCAGATTTGGCCCTTGATCCTCTTCTGGAGCCACTTGAAGATACAGTGCCGACACTGAAGCCACTCCCCGCACAAGAACCAGAACGAGATGAAGAAGTGACGGTGAAGCCTGCTGAGCCTCCACAGGCTGATCCAGAGCTTTTACCCCCAGTAGCAGCTCCTGTAGAGGGGAAAGCAGCAGGGGAGAAGGAGTACGGAGCTGAAGGGGCTGAGGAACCACCAGAGGACCTCGAGGACGAGATGATTGATGAGGTCAATATCTGTTTTTAAACCTATTGCAAAAAATATGCTACCATTTGCACTTATTATGGAATGAAACAATACAAATAAACAAGTTATTTTAGGGGTGTAACGGTTCTGAAACTGAGACACAAACGTCCACGGTCAAATAGTGCAGTTATGTCTTCAATCACTGTATATATCTTGACGGCATTCGATCGTAGACGTTACCAGATGAAAGCAAATGGTTAAGGTGCTTAAGCCCCACTAAAATGTGGCGTTCACGTGTGCATTTGACTCCTTCCGGTTGTGTTGCCATTAGGGATGTCCCGATCACCTTTTTTTGCTCCCGATCCGATTCCGATCATTTGATTTTGACAATTTGCCGATACCGATTTTTCCCGATCCGATCTTTATGCAATGCATTAAGAGAAAAAAAAGAAAAAAAGCATTCAAGTTGTCCCTTAAGGTTATTTTTTTATTTAAATTGGATATTCTATCCAACATGGATATAGCTTCTTTCTTTCACAGCAGCATTGG
>NW_011370847.1:0-2975 GCF_000735185.1 Notothenia coriiceps
CAAACGCAAATATACACAAACACACACACGTCAGAATGAGAATATGTTTCACATGTGACTTATTCAAATTGCGAGTGATTGAGTGAAGAAAAAGTTTGAGTGGCGCTCGGAAAAGGAAATTGTTGAGGGAAAAGGAGTTTCGAGACAAGCAGCTGTTACAAAAAATGCCGAAGCTTACAGGTTATTTTAAACCTGTAGGTCAGGATGAGGAGGAAGGACAGATGAGTTCTGTACCGAGCGGTAGCGGTGCCGGCCGCGGGGCCTCGGAGACAAGTAGGCCGTCTGGTTCTGATAGCGATGGAGTAGCGGGAGAGGAAAAACAGACAGGAGTGACATTATCTGTTGGAGGAGATGGAGAGGACGACGAGGACTTGCTACGTGGAGGGGAGCCAACGGCAACCGGACAAATACATGAGGGAGGCCCGATACGTCACTCATATGGAGGAGAGGACCAGGCGCGTGTAGAGCAGAGTGGAGAAGTGCGATCACAGAGCCTGCCGAGGCTATAAATGACTTTGATTTGTTGTTTAAATAGGGGGCCTACAAAAACTATCAGCCCCAGGGCCTGATGGCAGGTTAAGGCGGGCTTGACTGTAGTAGTGTATGTTTAGGAGCTTATGGGGCTTGTGTGACTTTATATGCATGTCTAATATCACCTACGGGTCGAGGCTGCCTTAAGCACCAGATTTGCTAATTGTATACAAATATTTTGTATTGAATGTTGTGACTATTTAGAATGTAGTTTAATATGTTCAAAAGCAGAATTTAAGTGTTTCTGTTCGACTGAAAATGAACACACACACACACACACACACACACACACACACACACACACACACACACACACACACACACACACACACACACACACCCCTTTCCTTTCCTGTCTTTCCATTGCCTGCTGCCAGCATTGTGTGGACACACACCTGCCCTGGGTCACCTGAACATGACACTTTTTGACATGGATTGTGTCTCCTGCCAGCACTTCACTCTAGACAAACCCATGGGTGTGTGTGTGTGTGTGTGTGTGTGTGTGTGTGTGTGTGTGTGTGTGTGTGTGTGTGTGTGTGTGTGTGTGTGACACATTGGGCTGTGCTAATGAATTAGTAATGTAAGTCTGAAACGTGGCCGCTGTGCAAGGCTAAACTGCGTGGACCACCTCAGGTGATCGGCAATACAACTACCTTTTGAAACCCTTAAAATATTTAAACACTGTACGTGCTTTAGTGAATCCAAATGAATTAAAGGGGGACATTTCCCCTTCCTGTTGTTTTCTTTTTTGTCTTGTTAAAGCTTCAGTCTAGTGGCTGTTGTTGCGAAACCTGAGGGTTATCTGGTGTTGAGATTAAATATCAGCCACACTGCAAATAGGGTGTGACTACTTCAGTAACAGATAAGTTGTACTACATATTTTATGTTAAGATTATACCAAAGCACGGCTTCACAAAAGTTGTATTCCACTATATTTTTCTATTGTTATGAAGTTTCATGTTTCTTTCTTCCTCCTCACACAAACCCATTCTTGTAAACTGAGAGCTCTCCCTGACCCAGAGCTAATGGACCCAGTTTGACTGGTTTTATTGAATGGGTTGAGCGACCAACCCTCAGATTTCACGACGGGAAAATAACGACAGAGACTGTTTTGGAACAACAGTCTAAAAAGGCAATTAAAGGATCAAAAGGAAGACCGTTCTGTACTACACAATGAACAGGCCAAAGTACAAATGATAGATGAAATAAAACCGTTGACAAATGAAACAGAATTTACAAAACAGGGGCCAGGGCGGGGCCTCTGACACTGTATAAGGGACTGTTAACATTTATTGTTGGAATCTATGACAACAACGTGATGCTAAAGCACTACAGACACATAAAAGGAATATAAAAAGACTAAATAATACACAAGTCAAAGTAAGAGGATAAATGGCTGGGAGTTAGAAATAGCCTTTTATTATTATTTGACATTCATTTATTGAACTCGATAATGAATAAACAATGTAACAATAATCACTGTGGAGTTGCTATTCAAAAGTTTCTAAACTCTTAGGTTCATCGTATCCTTTCAGATTGTATCTTTGTCCTTCACCATTTCTCTGAGTGTGAATGCACAAACATCCACTATGTAGAAGCTGACAGATTCAGCCTTAAGACTAAGTCACAGAGCTTTGTTAAATGTAAATTTTTCACTTCACAAGTCTTGATTGTGAAGATCCGTACCTGTAGCGTGCTTTGATTGCCTTCTACCGCACCAGTTGCCTAAAAACTTGTTCTGCATGAAGAATCTGTGAATTTGGCGAACAACTCCTCCCGGGTACCACAAGATCGAGAACACCATGCAGGTTGAGGAAGATAAGGAGGGGTCCTGAGAAGACGAAGAACTCCCAGAAGCTAAGGGGAGTGCAGACCCCGATGAAGAAGAGGATGAGGAGGAGCATCCAGGGGGAAGAAAAGCAGCAGGCAGATAGGTGCTGTAATCCATGATAGGAGTAGCTGATTGTTAGGAGGGAAATAATAATTCACTTCTGAGTGCCGACTTTGAATCTGATGAACAGGAAGAGAGTTAACACTCCGCTCACATTCCTTTCTGTATCTACAAGTCAGAAGAGACACGTTTCCTCAAAACTGTCAAGAGAATTTCTGGCTCGATCGTTGGATGAGACTTCCTTTCACAACCACGATCCAGGCCTTATCTCCAGTTCACAGTTGGATTTGGAAAAAGCTAGATATATGGCGTTGATTGAACACCTGGGTAATGTTTACAGCCTTGAACCGTGTGAATAGTGAAAAACAGCTTCCTGAATTATGGATAAATGTTAAAGAAAAATGAAAAGCTGGAACCCAGACAATGGAACCCAAAAATGGAAAGACAATGGAAACTGTCTCTTGTGCAGCTCCAAAGCGTGGGCGTTTTAAGCAATAGCTCACGACAGGCCGTGGTATATGCTCATTATATCACAGCTAAGGGGCGTGGTTCA
>NW_011370848.1:1807-2020 GCF_000735185.1 Notothenia coriiceps
TCCTGCCTGTTTTCTGCTGCTGTTCCCTTTAGTGTTTACTTCCTGTCTGTCTTCTTCTGCTGTTCCCTTTAGTGTTTACTTCCTGCCTGTCTTCTTCTGCTGTTCCCTTTAGTGTTTACTTCCTGCCTGTCTTCTGCTGCTGTTCCCTTTAGTGTTTACTTCCTGTCTGTCTTCTTCTGCTGTTCCCTTCTTTTTCTTTTTTTTTACGTGGCG
>NW_011370848.1:2060-5075 GCF_000735185.1 Notothenia coriiceps
AATCAGTATAATATTGATTTAAAACAATCGTTGAGCTTCCAGTCGCAAAACAATAGTTCGTTCCACCTGTCTTTGTTCTTCTGCTGTTCCCTTTAATGTTTACTTCCTGTCTGTCTTCTTCTGCTGTTCTCTTTTATGTTTGCTTCATGTCTGTCTTCTTCTGCTGTTCCCTTTAGTGTTTACTTCCTGTCTATCTTCTTCTGCTGTTCCCTTTAGTGTTTACTTCCTGCTGTCTTCTTCTGCTGTTCCCTTTAATGTTTACTTCCTGTCTGTCTTCTTCTGCTGTTCCCTTTAATGTTTACTTCCTGTCTGTCTTCTTCTGCTGTTCCCTTTAGTGTTTACTTCCTGTCTGTCTTCTTCTGTCTGTTCCCTTTAGTGTTTACTTCCTGTCTCTCTTCTTCTGCTCTTCCCTTTAGTGTTTACTTCCTGTCTGTCTTCTTCTGCTGTTCCCTTTAGTGTTTACTTCCTGTCTGTCTTCTTTCTGCAGATTGATACCTCTTGATTAGAGTGACCTCCTTAGCAACGGTCTGTTAGTGAAAAATAACAGACCTCTGGAATCTCAAAATTGACCAATCAGAATCGAGTATTCAACCAAGCCATGTAATAAAGTGGAGAGAAACAAAAAAAGTGAAAAATATGATGTCGGCTTCAGCCCATTTCTGTTCAGGCAGTTTCAGGCATCAGTTATAATAAGCCTAACTCAGACACAACATGTCCCCCATGGAGATGAAAGGACGTCTCATTCTGTATCTGGGTCTCACTTCTCTGAATCTCATGCATACACACTTTCTGTTCAAACCATTTCTGGGCTGATGCACTAATTCATGTTATTCTAAATGACTGACGCCGCGTTTACGCTCTGCTGGCTCCCCGAAAGAAGTGAAACAAGAAATACAAAATTAGATTCAGTGAGGGAGAGGGTGATTACATGCGGTAGCATTTTAAAAATTTCCAGCTGGGCTCGGTGTAGTTTTATTTTTTTCCGATTATTAGCATTGAAGTTTTTTCACCTTCAATAGATTCAAACTTTTAATGAATTACTTTTAACCCGGGGAAAAAACTGCTTTGAATTCAGGGACATTTTGAAGGAGTTCACTAAACTTTACATCAACAACTCAGCAGAGGAAAGAGGAAAGAGAGAAATGTACCGAAATACAGTAAGAAACTTTATTAGGAACTCTTGAAAGTCAGGTGGATTTCTACATAAGCAAAATGATCTTCACTGGGAGGATTTTCCTACCGATAAAAAATACACATTTTTCATATAAAATGTGTTGTTTTCTAATGTCACATTGTTCTGTTGTTGCCCATAATAACAAAAGTAAAACATATACTTAAAGAGATTGTTTTAGGGGCGTTAAAGTCACCACCATGATTTGTTGACAAATGAACAAAAAGTTCAACACCAGTGTCCTCAGCGGTATTTCCGAAAACAAAGAAATATGAATAAGCAATCTAAAATGTCAGATTTGCATAATAACATGTTAAGTCTAGACACTCCAATATTCACCCTGATGAAACTCTGCTTGAAGGACGTGCTCCGCCTCCTCCGTCCAAAAACACACACACACACACACACACACACACACACACACACACACACACACACACACACACACACACACCCTGTGCAGAATACAAAGGAGAATAAGAGAGATAATAAGTTTAATGTGATGTAACATCGTCCCTGGATAAAAACAAGTCCTCGCCCCTTCACCTCGCTTTCATATTTCGTTACAAAAACCTTCAAACAATTCCTGAACTCATTTACTTTTCCTTCAGTCAGCAACACACTCCAACTGATTGGGATGAATGCAAAGTTTTAAGAAAGCATGCCAACCCACACACACACACACACACACACACACACACACACACACACACACACACACACACACACACACACACACTTCAGACACCTGAAAACACTCGAGTGTTTCTAGGTCAACGGTAAGGAGAGCGCTGATGTGTTCGGTTGATGAATCACTCGCTGCACAGACGTTCATTTAGAAAGATTTAATTTTAATTCCAATGTCTATGGATAATAAATGCAGCACTTATTTAAAATACCGGGTTTGGTTTTTAGTTCAGAGTATATCTGGTATTTTTGTTCCAATATTGAATGAGATTTTGGTGAGAAAGAAGGTTTTTGAGTAAGTAAGAAAAGACTTGGGTCAACTTTTAAATCCATGAAAAAATGTGTGTATTCAAAATGTGCATGAATACGCATGAAAGCAATAAGATCATTCAAGTGTGACCAACATCTATATCTCAGGTTGCTCTTTTTTTTGTTATGTTTATATATTTGTGTGTCACGTTCACAGGTACAGATTTGAACCCAAACGCACGACAGAGATTCAACCAATGTTCAAAAAGTTCACTTTAATCAGGTGAGGAACAGGCAGTGTTAAAACCAGGCAGTCCAGCTGCAAACCATCCAATACAGGGGGCAGAGCCACGACAGGTGAGAGTGGAGTGGTATACTCTGTGGAGCTAATGAGGGGATGAGTGGCAGGTGAGGGGGATGAGTGCAAGGTCCTGGAGGAAGGCAAGGTCTGAAACGACAGGAGAGACGAGTGTTATCGCATTGTAACGTTTGATGGAGCCTGGCAGGGTTTTAATTAAGAGCTTCACGAGAACACCTTCATCAGGATTAACCCGGAGCAGCAGTCAGGGTAAAACCCCCGAGTCCTCTCTGACCCCAACAAGCTGTGGTCTGTCATGTTGGTGTGTGTGTGTGTGTGTGTGTGTGTGTGTGTGTGTGTGTGTGTGTGTGTGTGTGTGTGTGTGTGTGTGGGGGGGGGGGGTTAGCATGCTTTCTTCAAACGTCGCATTTGTCACAATCAGTTTGAGTGTGTTGCAGGTGGAAGGGAAAGTAAATGAGTGGAGGAACTGTTTGATTCTCTGTCTGTTACTTTAGATGAAAATAAGGAGCCCCTCCCCACGCCCCTCTGAGAGAGATTTGGTTACAAAGAACTCAACGGAGCTCTAGGAGGAGATTCAGGTGATAAGGTG
>NW_011370849.1:0-7679 GCF_000735185.1 Notothenia coriiceps
AACATCATGTATGTGTTGCTTCTTTTGGGGCACTCTGTTGCCAGATTTTGAGAGAAATAAGCAACCAAGACCTGGTTGCTTATTTCTCTCAAATCTGGCAACAGAGTGGGCATGGCGCAGTGTCTAATAGTAGCAGTAAGCTAATGAGAGGCTACATTCAGCTGGTGACTCCGGAGTCGGGACAGAGAATATGTCAGGAGTATGCAGATGCAATGTTTGCAAGGCGGAGGTTCCGCGTGGTGGAAAGAACAGAGCTACGTTCAACACGACCAATATAATACGCCACCTGAGAAACAAACACCACCAAGAACACGACGAGTACAAAGCAGCCACTCAGGTAACGGCACTGAAACAACCAACACTTTTTAAAAGGAAAGGTTATTTTGTGGTGAACCACTGATAAGCTTCATTTAGTTTTGATCCAATGCTGCTGTGAAGCTATCCATGTTGGATAGAATGGGTCATTTTAATAAAAAAAATAACCTTAAGGGACAACTTGAATGCTTTTTTCCTTTTTGTTCTCTTAATGCATTGCATAAAGATCAGACCGGGAAAAATCGGTATTGGCAGATTGTCAAAATCAGATGATCGGAATCGGATCGGGAGCCAAAAAAGGTGATCGGGACATCCCTAGTAGTTTATATGTTAGTATTTCAAAAAATAGATTTGAGTGGTTCAAAATTCCGGGTTGCGATTTAATGACAAAGATCAATAAAGTGGGTCCCGAGGCCTGACCTGTTGAGAACCACTGATTTAACATATGGGGAGGAATCAAAATAGGTATTTTTTATTTCCAAGGTGCACTGCCTACACATGCCCCTGTATTTTCTACTCCACACTAAAAGAGTTTATTGTTTCCTTTTGTTATAACAAAAATAACAATAAACAGTAGTTTTCTTTAATTTGTCATTCATGAATAAATGAAACAAACCGTGTTATCAAATATGTTTTGCGGCTCCAGATACATACTTTAGGTAAAAAATGGAAAAGGAAAGGGGGCGAAATGGCTCTTGTGATAATAAAGGTGCAGACCCCTGCCCGAGGCCTATCAGCTGTTCAGTCAGAAACCCTGCTTTAACCAATAGGTTGCTAACAAGACACAACGGGAACTTGGGCTGGGTCTTCAGGAGTTGTATCCTTTTTCTCCAAAACAACCTAAACTGCAAGCACTGTGACTGCTGACTTCGTACTCATCCTCATACTCACACTCTTTCTCTATTTCTCGCACTCTCCATCCCACTTCGCTTCCCTCAATCATAGATACGCTCTGAATCCTGAAGTCAGTCTCTCCAAACCAAACGTTTACCAGTGTAACAGGGCTAATTTACTCCTGGGTGAGAGATTGCTCCGTGTAGCTGTGAGCTCATATTAATACAAATGTTGGGAGAGCATGTGTGAGAGCCACATCTGCCATAATTCAGTCAGTCTGTATACCCAGCTGTGAAGTAATAGTTTTATTCCATCTGGATTCAAATGAACTCACAATGATTTCCCTGCATTCATCTAGCAGCTAACCTCTATCTGAGCAGAAGGGCATGGGGAGGCTGAGCTGCTCCACCCAGTTATGGGCCAGGATGATTAGTGAGGAAATCGTATGCTCTGCTGAGTACGGAGCTTTGCATAATTCCACCCACACAACACATAGCTGATCATCTGAGTCACCCAGTGAGACACGAACACCATGTTGTTGTTTTTCAGTGTTTCGACTCCCCAGCTTTTCTTTACATTAAGAATGTAGGATTAAAACATGTTAATTGGAACAAGACAGACTCCAACAAGTTTTCCCAAGCTGCAAATACATGCTAATATTGGTGAGCAAGGGTAGTGCTGTGAAAATGCCTGAGAGTTCTCTTGTCGTACCAACTCTCATACATTTGAAATTGGACTTGTATGAACATGTTTCCCAGCATGCTGCACTGTTTTCGTATCATGTAACATTGTCATCACATTTTTGTTGACAACATTTTTGAACTCCTGGTCCAAGATCCTACTCCCAATATTCTTCTTTTTCGAAAAACAATCAATCAAATATACAATCAAGCTCTGTTAGAAATGAGTTTTGGGCAGAGGTACATTTATCATGATCAGTTCAAATGTGGTGTTTTCACAGTTTAGTAAAATATATGGGAGCAGTTTGGGGTTAATATATTGAATTTGAATTATGCCCATTTAATCTTCCTAGTTTATCATTTAAAGTTAAAAGTACTGCCATTTTTTTTTTTTTTTTTTAAAGCAAAAGGGCTTTATGAAAATAACAAAGTAAGAAGAGATTCAACATTTTTGTATGTTTTTTAAACTGACTTGGAACATATTTGTTTAGGATTGGTTAAATACGTTAATAGCTTGTTGAGCCAATAATGAAATGTGGCACTTAAATGCTTTAAATGGAATACGTTTTGAGAGATTAAGTTATTGTATAAAGCTTTAAAAATGTACACTTTTCTGAAAAAGTATGGCCTTTTTTTTCTCGTATATTTACTATTGCTCCTTAAAGGTGGGGTAGGTAATTTTGGAGAAACCAGCTAGAATTTGAAAATACACAGCCGGAACAAATCTGCCACTTCCTTACAGAGCCCCTCCACCAACACATACGAACGCGCACATGACCAATGAGGACACGAGATAAGTTTGTGCACAGATGGAAGGCTGACAGGCAGGTACGCCATCCAGTTATTTTAGCCGGGCCGCCTCAGATGATTGGTCGTGCTTTTTACAGTACTACGGCTTCCACAGATGACATTTTGTTATGGATTTTTTGTCAAAGCACTTCAGATATTCATTGCTATCGGGATGTTAAGAGCATTCCATGGAATATAACAAAAAGTGTATCTCTAGCCGGTTTCTCAAACTTACCTACCCCACCTTTAATAAAGCAGATTTTTTTCCAATGAATCTATGTAACACTCAGTGGTCTGAACATAGTCTGATCCTCCTCAGCAACGGTCTGTTCTCCTTGGCAACGGTTGCTTAAGGAAAATGAACAGACCTCTTGAACGTCCAAAGGTCCAGAATTGAGTATCCAGTTTAGCCGTGTAATTAAAGATGATCTATTTGTCAGCCCATTGTCACAGGTGAATGTTTTGAGTCGTCCCCTGACCCCCTGCTGTCTCTGTCTCCTCTCAGTATCGACAAGGTGTCCAAGGTGGCGTCCCCGGTGCTGGTGATCCACGGGACGGAGGACGAGGTGATCGACTTCTCCCACGGCCTGGCCATGTACGAGCGCTGCCCCCGGGCCGTGGAGCCCCTCTGGGTGGAGGGGGCCGGGCACAACGACATTGAACTGTACGCCCAATACCTGGAGAGACTCAAGCAGTTCATCTCCTTCGAGCTGCCCTCCTCCTGAGGGGGTGGGGGCTCAGCACTGAGGCCAGGGATCATCTCAACACACTCCTTATCATCTCCCAACTTCTAGCATCGGGCAGGACTGGTTCTCTGTCCCATAGCCCTTCTGGGGAGGAATGTGTAGGCGATTGGAAAAAGAGGGTTTTAGATTGTTGAGTTGCAGCCAGGAGTCGGGGGCCAGAACGGCCGGGGGGAGGGGGCTCTGGCTGAACACGGGCTGTCCACCCCCTGGCAGCTGCTTTTCATGTGGACACAGTGTCTGGATTCATTCTGAACTCTCCTTCCCTTCCTCCTCTCACTCCGCCCGCCCTCCTGCTCCACAGCTCCAGTTGGTCACATTTCCATATTTCCCTCTTTTTCTCCTTTTTTTTTTGACCAAGTCTTTGCAAGCTTGATTTTTGTATTCTTTTATACCAAGTGAAGGAAGCATCAATTTTTGCACCTTGAGACAAATGAAGTTTTTTACTTTTTCTGTATTTTTAAGTTACCATTCAGGGTTTACCAAACAATTGCACTTTTGACGTGCACATATTTTCAGGTAATGATTTTTTGCTTTTGTGTTTGAATATGAATGTTGATTTTCTTTTGTTATCTGCATTCCACATTTTTTTCTTAATTGCAGGTAGAACCTTTTTTCAGTGAGTGTGTACAGAAGCTGTTGACGAGAGTCTTTGTAGCCCTGATGCGTGCTGCTCTCATACAGGAAGACGGTAAACCTAACTTATTAAACTTAGATTAAACAATCTAGCAATTTCTCTAGCTCAAACTGTTCTGGGAGAGTCCAGTCTTTGAACATTTGAAGCTCCTGGTTAAATCAGCATACAGACAGCAACTTCAACACAAAGACATTTAGAAAGAGTACAATAATGGTGCAGATGGTGCTTCATGGAAGTCTGCAGTAAAGACGGCTATGAATCGAAGTTGTTTATTGAAATTCATTTTGATTGGTGGATTATCTAAATGCAAAATGTAATGCGGATTTTACCAGACCACCTAACAATTAAAGTAAAATGCCTCAAAAGGTAATTCAGTGAATGGATCTTATCAGCCTGTGTTGCAGAGTATAGATACCTTGCCATGGCAACAGACATATTGGTCCATAGCCCACAGTCCAACTAGCATGGATATTTTGGGGAGGCATTGACATCCTCACTAACTGTACCTTTACTGAAGAGAGAGCAGCAGGCACCGTGCTACCATTCTGTTAACTGCAGATCATGTGCTGATAAGACTTGACAAATGATTCAACCGAAACACTTGACTCAGTACTGTAGGCTGAAGCTGTTCACCTGCAGACTGAACTGTTCACCTGCTCCATGTGAAGGTGTTCGAGGTCTGGGTGTTTTCACTCATTTCTCACTACTACTACTAAAAAGCCTTATGTTCGTAAACATTTCAGCCAGTCCTGTGAACCACAGCAGGCTCTGTGGTCTTAAAACTGCTGCTATTCATTAGAGGTATCAGTCAATCACTGTGGAACCCAGACGGTTGAATAGTGAGGTGAGAGCAAGGTACTAAAACCAGATTCAGCCTCTGAGCCGTGTGGGCTCTCCTCCACCTCCTCCGTCTGCTGAGCTGTGATGGCGTTATCTTCACCCAGCTGGAACTCCAAAAATCTGAAGTGAGCAACACATGCAATCACCTCCAACCTTTGTATCAATTGTATCTCAATCATTTCTTATTTTCCCCTTGCAAAGTAAAACACTAAACCATTAAGCTAAACACTAAATCATGTTAAACAATCACAATGGAGTAAAAAGAGACACTATCCCGTGCCTGCTGATTAGAGGGATTGTGTTTGAGGGATATTTCAAAGCAACTTGTGTGATCGATGATTGGTCCGTGTACTGCTGTGAAGTGGCTTGTCATTTGAATGTTTTTATGATTTTAATGTCGGGCTGATGTTTTTGAATGACGAGCCCCTGATCATCTCTACTGTTCGTCCTGTGGCTCCTCTTTTTTAAGCTGATGAAGACCCCACTCCAATCCTGATTATTGTTTTGATACTGACATTTTTACGAGGTTTTTCCAGTCTAACTGTTGATAGGTCTCCGGAGCTGGTTTGTACGATACTCCTCTGTAATGATATAACTTCTCTATACATATTAGCCCTCACGCGGGGCCGTCTAGTATTGTTGCTTTTAACACTGGAATCACAATATGCAAATGAAAGGCAGATGAAGCTCGCAGTATCAGATGTTGGTGATGTGTAAATCAGATGAGCCTTAAACATGTTGTGAAGCAGATTGTCATACATGTGGTAGTTGCAGGAAGCAGCACAATGGATGTTTTAATGATTATAATGGAATAAAGAATGCATGAAAGTGTATGTCTGACCTTGTTTTTTGCTACATTGAAGGCCTCTCTACAAGAAACAGTGAACACTGAACAGTTTTGAGATGGCTAACTATTTAGATCGCTACATATCTTTAAAGGGAGAAAATATACTCTTCATATTTTAGCTGGAGCAACCCCTTTTTAAAAGATCATCATCTTGAGTATTTCATCTAATTTTTTTGTATTTGTATATATTTTTTTATAGAAGGACCATGCATACAAATACATTAATCTCAGCAAAGAGAAGAGATGCAATATGCCAGCTTATAGCTAATAGCTCATTTCCATCTGTGGTCCTCAGGCAGGTTCATAACAATCAATAAACAAATAACAACGCATGATCTCTCAGTCAAACAATTTGAAAACCTGATTTAAGTACAGCTCAATAAATTAATACAGAGTACACTTGAAATACATTTACATGATCTCGGTCACTCAAATAATTATAAAGCCTGATTTAAATACAGTTTACGAACATAATAATTAGTACACTTCAAATACACTTAAATAAAATATCTAAGATATAGTATGACAATACAGTTCAAATAAAAAAAACTCGCACCATAAGAAAACGAGTTAAAATCCTCCCTAATCTGTAATAATACATTGCAAAAGAGCGTTTTATCGATCTATTCGCAACGCAAGTTAAGACTAAACTAAACTAAATTGCATTCATAATTTTGACCAATCCAGTAGTGGATAGGCTTTAAATTAATCTATTCAAGCCCTTTCAATGAATGTGGATCCTTTGCATTTAGTTTAGGCTTTGTTGAAATGTGCGTACGCAAGGTCTGAGGCAGTTGTTAATGAACTCAGAGTACAAAAAATAAACAAATGTCTCTTTAATTGATCACATAAAAGAAGCATTGTCCGGGGGCAGAATTATGCCCTAACTTCAGTCTTCAAATGAAAAAGAAGAGTTATATCTAGGGTCTGAGTCTCTTCAGACATTCTGGACCTGAAGTCGTTCTGATGTGCCAACTTTTAGGCCCCGTCCACACGGCAACGAAACCGATTTCGAACCGAAATCGATTTCAAAAAAGTCTTCCGTCCACACGGAAACGGCTCAAGAAACGTGTCCGTCCCATGGCTGTATAATAAGAACTGGATACAGCGTCGGAGGCGGGGTCTCGTTCTTTCCTATGAGAGCTGCTCATTGGCGCATGAAGGCAAAATGGCCCAACTTTTGAGAGAGCGAAACATCACAGTTTACCCCTCATGCCTGGCTGTCAGAGCAGAAGAACCCGTATGTGCAGCCCCTTAAGCCCCACCCCCCGAGCGCCCACTCTCGGCTCACTAGAATGAATGGAGAGAGAAAATAAATCTAGTTTCGGCTTTTAGTGCATTTTACAACTTAAAGGACTTTATAGGCGCTTTCACACCAAGTACTTTTCCCAGGAATAGTTCCCAGAACTTAGTTCCCTGGAAATCTTTAGTTCCGGAACTATCTAGTAGATCGCGTTAACACCGGAATAAGTCCCTGAGGGAGGATTACGCAAATGAAACCGCTGACGTCACATCCTCTTCTTCTGCTGTGGGTTTACTGGCAGGCCGCAAACAACTTCACGGCGTATACTGCCACCCGAAGTCCCCGGTGTTGGGGACTGGCTTCAGTAGAAGCTGCTGGGACTCCCAGCAGCTTCTACTGAAGCCTTCCGAGTAAATCGCCAGAAGCACCAACACCTCCTCATCGCTCCACCGCTCCCATGTTTTATTTTGTGTTGCCATAAGTTAGTCTCTCTCCGTTGGTGCGCTGGGCTAATGATAATAATGCAAATGCGAGCAAATAAAATGGCGGCTTTCAGAGTTTTACGGGGCGTGGTTTGCAATTCGCCCAGCCAATCAGAAATTGGAACCTTTTTCTCCCTTTTTCAGTCTCTGCTCTCTAGCAGGGAATGAAAAGGGGTGAGAAGGTTCCCGAAAAAAAGTTCCAGTTCCAGATCTTTTTGGAGTGAGCGCAAAATCCCAGGAACTATCGGAACTATTCCTGGGAAAAGTAC
>NW_011370850.1:0-2460 GCF_000735185.1 Notothenia coriiceps
TTCTTGTTTTGTCATATAGTATTTCATCACTGTTTTTCATTTATTCTCTCTGGCTCTCCATAATGTTCACATCAAACTAGCTGTCAATAGGAATATCATTCAGAAGAATTATAATTTCATGCACAAATCTGTCACAAAAAGAGGTTGCACATTTACATTCAGGTGTTGTTATGGCAACGTCAGTGGCCACACGGCCACATTTACTGCTGCAAATACGTTCAAACATGCTGTCGATACGTAAAGCAGTGGTACTATGCCACCATTTCAGCTGACTTTTTCTCAGAAATACTGTCACATAACATCCATATATTTCAGTGCTAGGTTGATGCTTAGCTAAGCTAACTATGAAACACTTTAACTGACAGGACTCAGGATCAACTGTGTACTGTAAGTTAGCTTCTAGCTTCATGTCGAACAGTAAGTCAACATTTCCCAGAGAGCTTTCTTTGAAATCACCAGGTAATGCTAAAAACACATTACATTTAGATTGTATGACAAATTGTTTATTTAATATATCTGGCTAGCTATACTTGCTAACGGTTTAGCTTACCCCCGCGATTCAAAGTAACGTCAACGTAGCTGTAATTTATGCTTTGCTTACATGTTCGCATAACTTGGAAGTTTACTGACATTTACATACCTTGTTTACCTGGCTCAAGATAAACTGTCAGTCGGACTCAGAGTTTTTGAAGATGGACATAAGAAAAACATTTCTTAAAAAAGACGACAATTCACAACCCCAGAGCCACCACTTGAGAATTGTTGTCTTTTTTAAGAAATGTTTTTCTTATCTTCAAAAACTCTGAGTCCGACTGACAGTTTAAACATTGTCACAGCTCACAAGATAGGTACCTGTCAGCCAATAAGACAGATGTTTATTTCCATTCAACTCTCTGGTTGGTCTGGTGTCTTGCCTCTGTTGCATTCACTGAACACGGGAAATTACAATCCTGCCGTCCTCTCTAGTGTCATGATGAGGTTCAGGGAAAGCACGGTTAATGTATTATATTATTGACTCAATAATATAATAAATTACTTTGAGAGTAGGCAATCTAGGCACGTTAAAACAATTAATTAAACATACTTATCACGGCGATGGTGTACTGAGATCATTTACACACAACACACTACCGCCGCCTGCTGGTAAGGAGAGTTATTGCCACTCACGCATGCGCAGTTCGTACGTGCTTCTTGGCCGTCGGCTGAAGTCTTTGCGGTGTGTTCCAGTGCGAAACATGGCCAAGACGCAGGAGACGCGAGGCGACGTACGTGAAGCGACGTTCCGTCGGGACGTGTTCTTTGGTGTTCTTTGGTGTCAGTTTGGTGTGTAAGGACCTTTACTTGAAGAAGAACCAGATCTAAAGGTCAGCTGTCAGTAATGAATGGACTGCTTGCAGCCATTATTACACTGTCATTTAATTATTAAGTTACTCAAATTAGTGGGCTGCTGTGGTTATTAAACAAGTACTGTGTTTTGATCAGGGGATTTTTAGATGTGTCTTTTACTGTTTTGTGGTGTTTGATGTGAATTATATATATATATGTTCGAGTACTGACAACAAAGGGAGTTTTTCAAGTTGAAAATCTCTTCTCTTCCCATGCAGTATAGTCTGTTTATGTTTTCTTTTGCTGTTCTCTGCACCACCCTTCCTCTTATCTTATCATTATTGTGTGAGTATTTGTTTATTCTCTGGTTTCCACAAAATGACCCATCTTTAGGGAATTGAAACAGTCCTTCCTATTCTCCCAGCAGTCGAGTGTCAAGGAGGACCATTGAGTCTCTGGCATGGGATATTCAAAAACATTAAAGCATGTTAATCAAACAATGTGTGGGTGTCACTTTCTAACAATCTAGTGCAGTGTTTCTCAACCTTTTTCCACCAAGTACCACCTGAGAAAATAGTTGGCTCTCCAAGTACCACCATATGACCAATGTTAAAATACAGTCTATGCACAGTTCATGCAGGACTCAGAGGCAAATGTATTCATAATACCATTATTTATTGTGCTCTTTCTCTCTCTCACTCACTCACTCACTCACTCACACACCACAAGTGAGAATATAAAGAACAAAATAATAACTTATTCTCACACAACAAATGTCAACTGTACATACATGACATTTCCTGGACCTATACCAAAGTGTGAATGTAGGCTTCCTGCAAGAACCCACATCGAAACAGAAAATGTCCTATTGGGAATTCAGTTCCAATAATAATGAAGCCTCCAGGAGCAGATGAGCCTAAGGGCTAATAGCTCATCTTCAGTCTGCTGATGTTTGCTATTGCCATTTCTGTGGTGGCAGAGTAAAAAAGAAAAGAAAAAACATTAGAAAAAAGATAACAATTAAGGACAAGTGTGTGCTTTTTCAGCTTTTGACCTCTCTCCGTCCTTTGAGCAAATGCCTTCTTCCTGAGTCACTTCTCTCCTCCATCACAGCGGCTGTGCATATCACTTTTG
>NW_011370851.1:0-5586 GCF_000735185.1 Notothenia coriiceps
TCCATCTATCTATCTCCTCTATCTATCTATCTATCTATCTATCTATCTATCTATCTATCTATCTCCTCTATCTTTCTATCTATCTATCTCTCCCTCTATCTATCTCTCTCTCTCTCTATCTCTCTATCTATCTATCTCCTCTATCTATCTATCTCTCCCTTTATCTCTCTCTCTCTCTCTCTATCTATCTATCTATCTATCCATCTATCTATCTCCTCTATCTATCTATCTATCCATCTATCTATCTATCCATCTATCTATCTCCTCTATCTATCTATCTCCTCTATCTCCTCTATCTATCTATCTCCTCTATCTATCTATCTATATATCTATCTATCTCCTCGATCTATCTATCTATCTATCTATCTCTCTCTCTCTCTCTCTCTCTCTCTCTATCTATCTCCTCTATCTATCTCTCTATCTATCTATCCATCTATCTATCTCCTCTATGTAGGCAGGTTCATCAGCTGTTCAGAATAGCATTTCTGCCTGATAGACAATTAGAAGACTGCATTTTCTTAATCTCAGTTGAGTGATATACAAATGTGATCCTGGTCACATCAGCTCTACTTTGGTTTTATCCTTTAACTTTCTGTATTAAACATCCTCTACTTCCTAATGTTGCCCAAAACACAATATTTTGCCAATATCATGTGAGGTTTTACAAAAAAAAGAATTGATTTGAGAATTCTCTTATGTTTAGAAATACTATGTAGATTTTCCAAAACACTATTTTTTGTATCTATTGTGGACATGCATGGATTCATGGCAGTCAGTGGACTGGACATTTATTAGTGCTCTGGTGCTGGACGTGCCTGGGACTGTGACTAGATCCCACTCTTTTAAATATAATATATCTATATGCTTACATTACACCATTTATGGAATGGCAACCCCTGTATCATAACCATTATTCTATGGCCAGATCTTTGACCAAACACAGGTTTAATATA
Organism: Notothenia coriiceps; assembly: GCF_000735185.1. Lineage (NCBI taxonomy): Eukaryota > Metazoa > Chordata > Actinopteri > Perciformes > Nototheniidae > Notothenia > Notothenia coriiceps. The sequence continues at coordinate 954 of NW_011370851.1, forward strand.
AGGCTGATGTTGGGGGAGGGAAGCGTGATGAGCTTTGTCTGTTTCCCTGCAGCACCATGAGTCTGCGAGAGATCAATGAGAACGTGAAGCTGGCCCGTGAGTACGCCCTGCTGGGAAACTACAGCTCGGCCAGTGTTCTCTATCATGGATTGCTAGAACAAATCAAGAAGTATGTGTACACCAAGCGGGACAGCAGTTATCAGCAGCGATGGCAGCAGGTAACATGGTATTAAAAACTTGACATACATTTTCAGAAATAAGTCCTGCCTGTTCTGTTTACTGACTTTTATTGGTGTTTTCATCTCAGTTATGGCAAGAAATCAGTGAAGAGAATGGAAAAGTTCAGGACATAATGTCCACTCTGGAGAACTTCCAGCTGGACACAACACCTGCTAAACCCAGCAACCACGAAGACAGTGAAATAAGGCCTGTGCATGTGGAACAGCGGTATTGCACTTCGTTATTCACATCCAACACTCACCTTTCAGCCTTCTTATTCGTTGCTTCAGTACATTTTTTCTTTGTTGGCAGTAATATCGCTTTGGGTACTGTAGATCTATTTCCTGTTTGCAGTGTACAGGTTTGTGGTCGGGAATGTTAAAGCTAGTTCCTGATGCAGTCATGTGATTGAGATTAGTCCCTTTGAGTCTCTGTTGTGACCTGGATTTGTTCCTGGTCTACCCCAAAGGTATCCTGTAAATCCCTGTTTTCCGTCACTTTAAAGGCTTCATGAGTCCTCCTGCTGAGCCTCGGGACAATAAGGCTAATGTTTTTGTTTATAGCTACCTCTTCTTCTCTGTCCACAGACATTCTCCATGTCCTGTGAGGCGGCCAGGTAATGCAAATAAAGAAAGTAAAGCCCCCAACAACAGGCTGAGTGTGGCAGTGAGGGCCCAGCAGAGGCACTCCCCCCGCGGGGCCAACGGGGACAAAAGCAAACCTTCCAAGGGCAAAGAAAGGAAGGAGGTGAAGGAGGTGAAAGAGGGCAGAGCAAAGGATGATAAGGTGCACACGGCACCTTCTTCTTCATTACACTGCTTAACTTGTTCTCAATATTTGCTTTGTGGATCGCACAGTATCCACATGCTGCTTGTTTGCCTATTTCCAGGTAGAAATTCCAGTTTCTTGTCTGGAAGAAAGCAGACTCAATGGCTAACATTCAGAGTACAGAGTAAGAAAGAGTAAAATAGTTTTGTGTGCCTCCCAGAACAAAGCTGATGTCCAGGAGAAAGAAGTGAAGAGGTTTGACGGAACAGGGTACGACAAAGACCTGGTGGAATCTCTGGATAGAGATATTATATCTCAGAATCCCAATGTGAAGTGGTACGTGTTCATCATGAGTGCGGGGCTTGTAGGTATATACTTGTGTGATTTAAGAGAACTCTCATTCAGAACTTACAAGAGTTCTTTTTATTTCTAATTATGGAGCTACATGACAAAATAACTCAAACAGCCTGCCACATCTGCAACACACTGACCACGCAATAAAACGCTAAACACAATTAAGATTTGATTAGAACTTACTCAAGTTATTAATGATATCTTAAGCTAAAAGACGATACATTTGTATTAAGCAGTTCACGTGTAGCTAGTTAACATAACACTGCAGTTGGGAAATTCATGACAGCGGGAAGATTTAACAATTGTCAAAAAGATTATAGTTCAAACTTTTAAGATCATTATATCATCATTGGAATCTGAATGGGGACCTGGCCGCTCCTTCTTCACTCTATCATACTGCTAGCTAGAGCAGCTGGTCATTATTGCCTTACAGATCACAGTTTGATACTTTTAGCCTCATATTGTTCAGCACTGCTGTTTGTATTTCACTGTATTGTTTTTGTGCGTCCATAAGAGAAATATACCATATGTGAAACACATATTTCAAGTAGCAGCCTCTTAAGCAGGTAGTGTGCGATGAAACTTTGGAGCAAGGAGAACACAGGGTTAGGGTTAACTCGGCTCCTAGCAGCTGGCAGAGAGCTATCCCCCTGATCAGATGGAATCCGGATGTCCATACTGCTCTAAAACACTGTGCGTCAGCTTGGTCCTGTTATTATCTAAAGAAGAGATTGTTTTGGGCAAGCCGAATCAACTATTAGTCATAGCAATACACAGCTGTGAGGAAAGAATGCTAAAGCTCCAAAGCAGTTTGCCTGCAGGAGACAGGGGAGGAGAGCCAACAGCTAACATGACCAGATACAAAACTAAAGATTCCATATTGAAAATTCTATATCACTGAGTTCCCCCCCACTTTAAACTGTCTCATTTCTTTCTTAGGGACAACATTGCAGACTTAGAAGATGCAAAGAAACTTTTGAAAGAAGCGGTCGTGTTGCCGATGTGGATGCCAGCTTTTTTCAAAGGCATACGAAGACCATGGAAGGTGCAGATTTAAAGACATTCCAGTTGTGTTTTTTCTGTAATCTATTATCAGTATCATGCACAGAACCTTTTTATATTTGACCAAAGGGAGTGCTTATGGTGGGACCTCCTGGCACGGGGAAAACGCTTTTGGCTAAAGCTGTTGCTACAGAGTGCAGAACCACATTTTTCAACGTCTCCTCATCCACTCTCACCTCCAAGTACAGAGGGGAGTCTGAGAAGCTGGTTCGCCTTCTCTTTGAAATGGTAAGACTTCACATATGATGTTGTACACCAAGTCACGTTTTTCTAGAGCAACATCCCTTTGATTTTCACCCTTCACAGGTAGTGTGCCCAGCACAACAAAGACTCTTTCTCTTTTCCCATTCTTTGAAGGTGTGAGTGTTGGCAGTGTCACCATTCCTGTAAAACCCACAGCATCTATAGTGATAATTACAGTTAAAATACGTTAGCCTTAATGGCACATACAAGAAAACAAGCAGTATAAATGAAAAAAATACAAGAAAATAATTAAAGAACACTTGGTTACCCAACATGGAATATACTGAATGATGAAGAGAGATGAGTTTGTCTGAGACAATGTGTGTAGACCTGACAGGGGATCTGTTCTCTCCAGTTATTGTAACTAGTTGTGACTGTGATACTTTTAATATTTTCTTGACTGATCATGTATTGTGTTGTTGATCAGGCACGTTTCTACGCTCCCACTACGATCTTCATCGATGAGATTGACTCCATGTGCAGCCGCAGAGGAACCTCAGAGGAACACGAGGCCAGCCGCAGAGTGAAGGCGGAGCTGCTGGTGCAGATGGACGGTAACCTGACCACAACACAACCATGATAGGTTTACTACTGATCAGATAGCTACAGATCAATTCTTGAACCAGTAAACAGAAAACACACTGCCAAGTTGTTTTAGTTTAATCTTCTTACCCTACTAAATGTTAAGAAACAATTGACCTGTATTGATGCTGCAGGAAAGTCTTTGATGAATGAAAAGGCAGGAAATGCAGGGGCAGAGTCTTTCAACCAGACATGAAGAGGCAGGACGTCCTCCACAGCACAGAGACCCTCTGTAGACTCATTGTGAAGACATGATGAAGACTCAGACTCATGATGAAGACTCAGGCTCATGGTGAAGACATGGTGAAGGCTCATGGTGAAGACTCAGGCTCATGATGAAGACTTGATGAAGACTCAGGCTCATGATGAAGACCCTGGCTCGTGATGAAGACATGATGAAGACTCAGGCTCATGGTGAAGACATGATGAAGACTCAGGCTCATGATGAAGACATGATGAAGACTCAGGCTCATGATGAAGACATGATGAAGACTCAGGCTCATGATGAAGACATGGTGAAGACTCAGGCTCATGATGAAGACATGATGAAGACCCAGGCTCATGATGAAGACTCAGCCTCATGATGAAGACTCAGGCTCATGATGAAGACATGATGAAGACTCAGGCTCATGATGAAGACATGATGAAGACTCAGGCTCATGATGAAGACATGATGAAGACTCAGGCTCATGATGAAGACATGATGAAGACTCAGGCTCATGATGAAGACTCAGGCTCATGATGAAGACATGATGAAGACTCAGGCTCATGATGAAGAGTTGATGAAGACTCAGTCATGATGAAGACATGGTGAAGACTCAGGCTCATGATGAAGACTCAGGCTCATGATGAAGACTTGATGAAGACTCAGGCTCATGATGAAGACATGATGAAGAGTTGATGAAGACTCAGGCTCATGATGAAGAGTTGATGAAGACTCAGGCTCATGATGAAGACATGATGAAATGCAAAGGATACTATTGCACAGAATCAGATATTGATATTGCACATATGAATCATTTAATGAGTAGTGGGAAGTGCGTTCCTCTAGGACAGGGGTGTCAAACTAAATGTAATTGCGGGCCACATTAGCATTATGGTTGCACTCAAAAGGTCGGTTGTAACTAGGGGTGCACCGAATGGGATATTCTTGGCCGAAACCGATACCGAAAATAGGAAACAGTTGGCCGAAAACCGAATGCCGAAAGGCCGAAAATGATTAATAGAAATATATATATAATGTATACATTTTTTACCAATTGTTAGTTCAGCTGCCTGATATGGAAAAAGACATGATTATGGCAAAACTTAACTTAAATAATAATCACTATTATGGGTCCATAAACATTTATTCTAGCTACCTTTGAATGCTATACACTACATTAATTCCAATCAAGTGCATTTT
>NW_011370852.1:0-2814 GCF_000735185.1 Notothenia coriiceps
AATGGAGAGCGGTCTGAGGCAGCTTTTTGAGAGGCACCATGTACCAGTTGGGTGTCACTTGCATTTAACTTTGATTGTTTTCATTCATCATGATAGAGGGACTTGAACGGCGGTATGGGCTGTTATTGAAAGTGTTTAAGTGCTGGAAATATGCTCATTGGATAATAGTTTGCAGGGTGCTTTTAATTGCCTCCTTGATTTAATGCAATTTACGTATTTTTATTGTTTGCTCTCTCTCTTTAACGTGCATATACAACGTCATTATCGTGATCTGCACAAACTTGTCATCATGCGTGTATTCTGCTAACTGCACTGTCCATAACTATTTGATAGGAATACATTTCTAGCCTAGGCTATTTCCTTGTTTTTCGGTGATTTAGTGGGCTCGTTTGTGGGATGTTGCGGATGAGTTTCAACGAGACCGCCTGCTCTGAACAACCAATCACCGTACTGACCGCTTCTAAACTCATGCACGAGAATTGACGTAATCCATAGCAACGGCGCGTCACTCTTAGTGATTTATCCTTAGTATGAGTAGGTCTCAGCGGCTTTGTGAATAACTTTTAAGAAAATACTCCTACGTAAAATGTTTTAGCGCGAGTTAGGAGCACTCCTAGCGGTAAGATAAAATGCTTTGTGAATACGGCCCCAGGTCTATAAGCCTGTGGATAATCACTGTTTCAGGTTATTAACATCAAAGTATGTTTTGGTCAAAGAGATTACCTCCATTAGTCTACCACAGTACAATATATTTATAATATAAATGTTTTCATGCCATTATTTTATGCCTACTTTAGATCAGAGATCTGTTTTTGTTTTTTTACTTGACTTTTTTTAACATTTAAGATGCATTACTGGGCAAATCATAAAGGGCACACTGAAACTTGACAACTACCAATATATGATGCATTAGCCAGGCTCTGAAACATAAGGTGATCATGGACAAAACACTAAAGAAATCTGAAGCAAAATAAATAATCAAAAGAAACCTCATTAGAGAAATAAGCACAGATTTAAGGGAGTACACGAATAAAGAAAAAATACTGCATCTAATAGGAAAACATCCTTGAGGAATATGTGACCCCTGTCAGGTGCAGGAACCAGTGGAGCATTCCATGTTGCACTTCCACAAATACAACGTATAAGGCCTTGGTTTAGGGAGACTATTTGATTATTTAAAGCAAACAGATTTTAATTTAATTGTGAGGTAAGTGTATTCCCTTTGTATGTATCGTGTTAAAGGTTTTATTATTATTTTATTTTTAATTTAAAAGGTGGGCAAGATCATTTCGGTCCTCACTCCAACCCAGTAGGTGGCAGTAATGCCCCTTAACTCTAGTTGCCACCTACCAGAAAACCACATAAGAAGAATCAGAGGAATCACAGAGCGTGTGTTTTGTTTTCTGAAGTTACTGTCAGTGGACCAGCTGTAAAATGTCCACTGTAACGCAACCTGCGAATGACCAGTATGTATTTCGTCGACGTGAATTTGAAGAACAGCCTCCGGAAAACCGGAGAAGATGGCAAACTCCTGAACATGTTTACGCTGCACGACAGACCGCTTTACATTACCAGCGATTACAGGTAGGCTACAGCAAAGTACATTTAGCAAGCTAGCTGTAGCTGTTTACTTCACACCAGTCTAACTTATTTACCCCCGACATTCATGGGCCAGGACCCGGGGCTGGTTTGGCTGCCTTAGAGCTAAGCCTAGTGTGGTCTTGTGTTATATAAATAGTTTTTCAGTGGCACTTGAACTTACTACGACCTCCGTTTTAACAGTTTTCAGTAAGCAGTTATCCTATGGCACGAGCCCTCATAACACCAGCGCGTGAACCAACCCGTTAATTAAAAAGGCCGACACTGCAAGGTTTCTTTTCGAAGGCGAGCGATACATACTGTACCTGGCTGGAGATATTGATATAATGAATGCTGTTATAAAAATAATACAATAGCTAATACACACCCTGTTATCAAAGCTTGTAAAGGTGCAGCTAGTTTTAATGACTTTGTATACTGCAGGGTAGCTTGTGAATTTACTTCAGTATTCATTTCTAACTTGTCATTTTTCCTTTGCCTATAAGGTTTCCTTTTCAAATCAGGGTGTAGCCTGTGGTGAAGCGTTTTGTAGTCGATTTGTTTTTTGGTGCTTTCTTTATGGAAATTGAGTGGTAAAGAAAGTCAGTAGGTAGAATATATTACAGCAACTGCAGTGTGTGTTCTGTGTACCATGGCAGACAGGAAATGGTGTGCATCAGAATGTTGTTCTACAGTAAGGAAGTCAATCATTATACAGCAAATGGGATTACAGGCTGCCAGGAGAACAGTAGGGGCAGGGCTAGCAGGAAACGGAAGCCTTATGACCCAAAAAGTGTGTCACTGTGGTCCTTTAGTTTTTCGCTGTGACGGTATTATATCAAATTATTACAAAAATAATGAGGATATTATTAATCTGAATTTCTTAACATGATTCTACCTATGTTTAACTATTTTTGCAATGTAAGGGAACATATCTTAAAAAAGTAAAATATATTAAAGTGGACCTATCATGCTATATTTGAATAATATAGTGTAGGACCATACCTATATAAGGCATATCTATATTTTTTATTTTTCAAAATACCAAAAAGATCATGCATTTTAGCCATTCCTCATTTCGCTCAATTTAACACTGTCTTTGCATGGGCTGATTCTGTGAGAACAGCACCATCTACAGGCCTGGCATATGTACTACATCGTCTCCAGCGCTTTCGAACGGCAATGTCCGTGGCTGTCTCCTCCTGATTGGTGGAGTTGGCCCAATAGCCGTAGCGC
>NW_011370853.1:0-2271 GCF_000735185.1 Notothenia coriiceps
GATGACACAGATGAATGTGGGCCACAGCGGAGAGGCTGTGGTTATGGGTCTTGGTCAACGCCAGGCCCATTCATAAAGTTTTATCTCTTGGATATGTCTGGCTCTTTCTCAGCGTCTGTGCTTGCTGGGGCAACACAGGACTGGTGAGGAGCGGAGGGGCAGTGGGTCAGTGGGCATCTGACCCCCTCCCCCGGCGTAAATGCACTTACGTTTTCTCCGGGCCCCTGGAGGGTCGCGGGGTGACGTAGTGCAGGGAGAGGTGAGTGAGGCGCAGCGGCTGCTAAAGCCGGTCAGGGAGAGTGAGGCGGAACGGTGTGTGCTGGACGACAGTGCGTGTATACATCGGGGCTCCGCCCACTGTACCCATAGAGTCCAGTAGAGGGCGGAGCCTGTGAGAGATATAACGGTGGGTTAAGTATTGTAACCCTTGTTATATAAGCACAGGCGGAGCCCTCTACTCAGGGGCACCGTCTGTCCTATACCGCTCGCTGAAGAGAGGTGTAGGATGATGGTCAGGAGGCGAGGCCTCCTTTTATACGGAGGTGAGATGCACGCGCATTCAGGTAGGCCCGCCCCGGGGCCGGCTACGTTTATAGATATCTCAGTAGGTGAATGCTTGCATAGTATGGTTGAGAGGTAGTATCCATAGAGTCCAGTAGGGGGCTCCGCCTGTGCTTCTATAACTAGGGTTACAATACGTAATCCCCTTTTACTTTGTCATGCTCTGAGAGCTGTCCTGTTGCACACACAGTGCGTTATTATTGACGTGGATTAATTTCCCATCGTGGAGAAACATCTGGTGTCCCACAGAGCAGATGTCACTTTGGGTGTTGCCACTTTGGATTATTCTACATTAATACTTATGTGTTATGTAATATGTAATATAACCAAGTGCTTCTGAAAGAGCTAATAAACACTGAAAAACTGTAGCTCAGCTACATACATGTTTAGGGGTAGAAAAAGAAGATTATTTAATCAATTTTATTATGTGACTTTTCTTTTCATAAGATGTAGATGTTAAAATGTTTGTCAAAACAGAAAGTATCAATGAGTGAAACAGTAAGAGTCATTGGAGGCTAATTGGCCTCTGGTAGTGATATTAATGGAAAGACCTTCTCTTGTGGAAATGTATATAGTTTTTTACAAAAATATAGGTATTTGCACCAAAATATGCAACTTATTTCATTGGCTAATTGTCATATCAATAAAAAACGACAGAGTTATGAATAATCAGAAGAACTGAGTTGCAGCCATTACGCAAGTAAAAATAAATCTTAAAAAATAAGGGAAGAAAAAGCCTGATTTATATCACCCTACACTGCTCTCTGCATTGTTCCCATCACTCCCATGCAACCGTCTTGTAGAGCGGTGCAGTGATGACCTATTTCTGTAGGCCGAGCCAGAAGTTAGCATCACAACGGCTCCCTCTACAAAAAGCACTGGGATCTTTCTGTTGGATTTTAGAATATTGCACAAAAAAGGCTCTTTGATGATACCTACACATTTGTAATAATCACATCTTAACATACATTTGATTTTTGAAGCGTAAATGCAATTACCAGAAATTAAAAGCTAACTTATACAGTAAATTGTTTGTAGCCTTTATTTAACCAGGTGAAAGCCCCTTGAGATCAAAAGATCTCTTTTTCAAGGGTGACCAGCAATGGTCTACATTACAGTCACATGACCTCTGGTTACCACAGTTAAGCTAAGGGAGGCCAATTTTCATCAGAACTGTTAAGACACAGCTTCAGACATTCACCAGTGGGGTATTTACTGAAGTACTTTATGTCGTAGGCAAGTTTGTAGTCTGTTGTTGTTGCAGATAAACGCTCTCATGTGTTCACTCTTCAGCAACATGGCGGCGAATAATCGATTAATATTCGCCAGGGCTGTCCGATTTTCGAATTTGATCATGGTCAGTTTCTGGCATCCCTAACATAGACACACACACACACCGCCTCTGCTGGCGGCAAATTCAATTTCAACTGACACCTATACACTCCACAACACACACCTACTCACTGTACAACACACACATACAGCTCTTAAAGCATATAATGTATATCAGGCTGCAGCCCTTGTATATTTTATTATGTGAAGCACTATATGGTTTCATGAAAAATACCGATTAAAGCATACAAATAAAGTGTGTAATGTAGGCCTGTTACATATATTATTGCTGTTCTCACTGTAAACATCGCGTCTGAATGAAAGCAGTTGTATTAAAAAAAAAAAGAAGCCTAACATCCAGGGGAGATGTGATTAGTG
>NW_011370854.1:0-2405 GCF_000735185.1 Notothenia coriiceps
AGATACTGGTGGGGATGATGAAGATCTGGATTTGATGAGACGAAGGGATGAAGAGGATGATGAAGATCTGGATTTGATGAGGAGAAGGGATGAAGAGGATGCTGAAGATCTGGATTTGATGAGACGAGGGGATGATGAAGATCTGGATTTGATGAGGAGAAGGGATGAAGAGGATGATGAAGATCTGGATTTGGGGCGTGTGTGTTTGAGAAACTCCCTCTGGAGGAAACACATGGATGATAGCCTCTGCAGACCATTGACATGCACTAAAACCTTGAATATAGCTCTGCAGGAGAGGGAACCCCACAGGAAGCCTCACAGGCTCCATCATGTTGACCTCCCGTCACATTGTTTGACTCCAGCTTTGTTTCCCCCTCGATGAATGAACCTCTGTTCCACCAGATGGATTAAGTCAACAGTGATAATGAGGACGGTCAGAATATCATGTCTAACAAAAGAGGTTTTATATTTCCTGCACAAAGAAGCAGGCGAACAGCAGCTGCATACACACACAGTAAATAAGTACATTTACTCAGGTACAATTTAGGAATACGTGCTTTACTCGAGTATTTCCATTTAAAGCTGCGTATACTTCTACTCCACTACATTAGAAAGTAAATCAAGTATCTTTACACGTTTATTTCTCAGCGTTAGATGCTTTTGCAGATTGTATTGCATGAGAGAACACGTATCATGCGTCTCTAAAGATTCAGACTGAGCTGTTTGAGGAATTAAAACATTGAGATGCAATACATTAAGATCAGATAAGAAGTACTTTATTGATCCCAATGTGGAACATGTTTGTGTTCAGCAACATCAAAAGACATGGCATTGTAAAATACAATGTACAAAAAGTTAGGAAGGAAAGTCAGAACTTTGTAGGAAAGAAAACTGTAAAATCTGAGTTAATGCCACAAAATGAACAGGTTATCTGATCATATATATCATAATATATATGTAGGCCATGTTCCTGCGGGATGAGACGTTGATCCATCACATCGTCGTTTGTCCTGCAGAAGATGTTTAATAACCATCGATCCTCAAGGTCTCTCAGAAAAGGAAACAAAAGGTTCTGTTCTGTGTGTTATAAACAACTCGGAGCATGTGTGTGTGAGGTGTGTGTGAAGGAGGAGTGTGTGAGATCAGTGTGTGTGATCAGTGTGAGCTGCATGATGTTCATAACTCCTCTCTGTTAATCATAAATCACATTATTATCAATTTCTGTTTTGTTAAGAGTATGTACTCGACAGTGCTGTAATTCAGTCGTGAACTGAGGCGTCTAACGTATTTCTAAAGCTCTACACCAGGGGGGTCAAACTCAAAGACACAGTGGGCCAAGATTAAAAAAATGGGTACTAGTGGAGGGCCGCACTGGTTCAATGTTTATTGCAGAACTTATTGAAATGAACTTATTGCACATATTAAACCTGGAACTAACAAAGCTGTCGTGAGAGAGAAAGTGCAGAAGGAAACATCCATTAAACTCAGTGTGCTGCTCTGTGATGCTAGTTCAGATACTTGGCATCTCATCTTGGGTGCAATGTCATCAATGTTTGGGCTCAGGCTCTGAGCTCAGGAGACCCTCAGGATGGAGTGAAGGTGTGCGTGCAATATACCGGCGGGCCAGATCTAATAGGAATTAGAAATTATCCTGCGGGCCGAAATTAAATCCACCAAGGGCCTGATTTGGCCCCCGGGCCTCGAGTTTGACATGTAAGGTCTGATGCCTCTGTGTGGATTGTTAAAGGAAACCCTTGCAGATTATAAACCTGCTTTTTATCATTGGAATCTCTTAACTGGACAATTTTAATGTAAATACAACGAGTATATTATATAATTAAGTCCATATACATATTGGGGTGCATTTGGTATGAGCTGATTCTCATGATTGAAGGAGCAGGATCGAGGCCAGAAAACCAAACAGGATATCCTAACTTTGAAATATGGTCTCCTGTCAAAGTGTCAACAAGCTAACAAGTATTCAAAGAGCCCATGAAGGTGGTGATGACCAAAGTAAATCACTAGATTTAGATTTAATACGATTGACTTATTGTCCTCGGCTTCTCCAAGTAGAGCAAAGGTACAATACATATAAGACCATGAAAACTTAATACACTACATTTAGCTGATGCTTTTACACAGCTTACAATAAGTGCAATGAACCACCAAGACACAAACTCACAAAGCAACAATCCTGCAGGAAGCTTCAATTAGCTAAACAATTCTGAGTGCAATAGTATTCTATTCTATTATTTATCCAGTTCAAAAACATGATGCATTACATTAATGCTCATCATGTGATCTTGTTCTTTTGTGTCTTTCTTAATACTGTGAGCCGTGTTCATGCATTGCCCCCCCTCGTGGCTGGAATATGTTACAGCATTACTACGTCTAAAACTGTTTCA
>NW_011370855.1:0-1820 GCF_000735185.1 Notothenia coriiceps
TTCTTTGTCTCCTGAGGAAACACAAGACTTTTATTTTGATAAAGATCAATATGAATATTTTGAGAGAGACTGACCGGCTGCAGGACTCGCGGCTCTGCTGGATTGTTTTTTTCTTTTTTCTCAAAGTTCTCTCATGACATGATTAAAGAGTATCCCAGCGGAGAGGAGAGGAGTCCTTCCACTGTTGTTTTTTATATGTTGGATTTAAATGTTATTAAATTATTTTCTAAATATAAAAGAAATGTCTCCTGAGTTTTCATTGTGTCTCAGTGTCTGTTATTATCGGGTCATCTGTTACTGCAACAGTCTGTAAATAACAAATCGTTACAATCAGATGCACGCGATTACCGTCTCTGGATTAGATACGGGGAAATTATGCTAAGTAAAGAAATACGAGGTAACATGAAGAACACCTGAAACTCCATGGATTTATTTTCTGTGTTGGACGTGTAAAATAAAATCTGAAGTTTATTTCTATAGCACATTTAAGAACAACCGAGTGCACCAAAGTGCTGTACGTCAATAAATATATATAATAATAATAAAGCTTTATTTAAATAGCACTTTTCATACAGCACATTAACAAAATGACACATATCACAAGTTCAAAATAAACAAGAAGAAATTCCCCTCAGATCAGATGTTAAGAACTTTACAGATACATGGGAGGCTGTGGCGCAGTGGACTAGTGCGTTGGTGTTGGGATTAAGGGAGTCCAGGTTGAAACCCCACTGCAGTCAGCATGTCGTTGTGTCCCTAAAAAGATGTGAAAAAAACTAATTTAAAAACACAGGACAATAAAACCTTTAAGCCACAGACTGAAAACTCACACGGGACGTAAACACAATATGAAACCCTGATTAAAAGCACACACTGTCATGTCTTATAGGTGGTCTACAAACGCAAGTGGGTCTTCAAGCTGGATTAAAAAAACAGGCAAACTGCGAGCAGATCAAACCATTAGGGCTTTGTATGCAAACAATAACTATATAAATTAGACTCTAAACTTTTATCTGAAGCCAGTCTAGAGATGCCAGTACAGATTCAAGACTTCATCATCATGTGCTCAGCAGCTACAGAGTAGATATGGAGATGACAAACTAGAGTCCTCCAACAGAGCAACATGAATATATATACTATATATAGGAAATAAATCATCTCTTTGTGTTCGGGCGGCAGACAGCCTATCCGTTTTTAAGAGTGCGCTTAAGACCTTCCTTTTTGATAAAGCTTATAGTTTGATAAAAATTAGATTCAGCCCCCAGTTTTGCTGATATAGGCTTAGTTTGTCTGGGCACATCTTCCTTCTCTCTGTCTGTACCTGTGTACACTCATGTTCCGATTAACCCAGCTTCCCCAAATTTCTTTTTGGTCTCTATCTACGCTGGGATTCTGAGTCCTGATCTGAGTCCTGGACTTCGAGTCGTGGCTGAACCTGTCTCTGCGGTCCTGCCTGACTCTCATCATACTACTTCCCTGATGGCTCCCACAGGATTGCTGACATCCTCGTGGATTCATCTTCTTATTACAGACACATGCATTTCCAAACATTTGGTCTACCTATGTTGTAAAATGTTTTATCTCTTTGATTTACACACGGCATCTATTGCACGTCTGTCCGTCCTGGGAGAGGGATTTCATTTCATTTCATTTCAAACCTTTATTTAATCAGATTGGTCCCATTGAGATCATAGATCTCTTTTTCAAGGGAGACCTGCAGCATATAGGTTCCACATGAAACATTAAACGACATTATACATTATATTACCCTTCTCATACACCTACTTGATTTCCTTCCTCGGAAACGTTTTGCCCAGTGT
>NW_011370856.1:0-5947 GCF_000735185.1 Notothenia coriiceps
CCGGAAGTTTGGCCGGATATAAATAGGGGTGGCTGTGATTAGAGACGGGGTTTAGGCCTGGCCTAGGTTAACAAGTTAACTTCATCAATAAGCATGAACACACAAAGCAAAGCAATCGCTGTATCCTTAAGAAAATAAACACATCTTTAATTGGATTGGAGTCAGTTAATTAACTGGGAGAGTCAGGGTGCTTCCAGTGTTTGGCTTTCCGCTGTACTATTGCCTACTCCATTTTAGACTGATAGATGAATAAGGTCTCAGTTGTGGACCCACAATGGACTCTGAATCTCGTTGTACTTTTTGTATAATGACAATAAAAGGCTTTAACTTCAATGAACTGTAATGCTCTATGGTAAGTAGACTATAATGCTACCTGGACGGGCAGAGGTATCTTCAGTGTCCACCTCTCTTCCTGCTGTTTGAGAGAAACTCAGCCACCAGAGAGAGCAGACATCCATACTCTGAACTTTAATAATGTAGCCCTGCCTGTTCCTAGTTCACCATTCAATAGTAACAGTCACTCAGTGCTTTGGTCCATTCATTCTTAATACATCCACAAACATGAAGTTAACATTAAGATCTCACATTTTCCAACACTCAGTGCGTGATGACTGCCATGTAGATGTGCTGTGTGGTTGGTGTGAAGCATAGAAGAAAAACAACACCTCCTTCAATAACAAGCTCCACCATTTTGGTTAAAAACGTCCTAATCATGGCAAATATAGAAAACATTGTTGAGGATATTAACTGAAAAATATAAATGTTTGTCCAGGGGGTTAAAGTGAAGTGGAAAGTTAAAGTATTAGGACGCGCCAGTGGTATGGTGTAGGTGTTCTGGCATTAGGACAGTCTGAGCTGGGGACTCAAGTCGATGAAGCGCTGTGTGTCTTTCCAACAGAGGCTGAGCAGAGGAGTGAAGGCGTCCCTCCTCGTCTTCACCCTGGCTCAGACGGCCATCTCTGCCGTCCTCTGCTTCCTGCTCTTCAGGCAGAGACATGGATTCGGACCGTACGCTGTAAGGCTGCAACACTTTCACCTCACGAGCAAAGACTTCATACAAGAGAATAATACCACAACAGTGTCAGTGCTAAGGCACAGCCAGAGCTCTGTCAAAGGTCATCAAGAAGTACAATCGGACGAAAGACAAAATGTGATGATTAAATGTACAAAGGTCAATTAAAAGATGGTATATTGTAAAAGTGGTATACAGTCACACACAGCGAGGAGACTAAGTCCGTTTGAAAAGCTGTGTTGAAAGAATACAAATCGGCAGTATATAAATATTTTCACGAAATGAAATGACAGGCCCGCTTATTTAAAGGCAGCCAGTTTGCACCAGCCATTGCAAACAAATACAGTTTTCACTTATATTAGCGTTACTTAATAATACAAATCATTGAGAGCACCTTGTCGTAAGCACCTCCCCCTCTTCTCATAAACATATATCTTTATAGTCACAACTTTCTGATATGAGGAGAAGTGATGGCATGGTGCTGATTCTGCTTCTGTCTTTTACAGTCCCTCAGCCCTGCTGAACCAGAGACCCCCACAGCACTCATACCCCCAGAGCTGAACTGATCAGCCAATGGCCCCCCCTTCTGTTCCAGAGGTGACTGATCACCTGTGTGTGTGCTCCCCCTTTGTCTATCTGCTCGTACGTATGACTTCTCCACAGAGCTGCCTGATATCTCAGCAGGAGACGTGTCAGTTGTCAGTGTTGTTATGCATGTCTGTCAAGAGCTGAATATTTCATAACATGTCAGCCAAAGGATTCAATACTTCATTATAGTGGGCTGCATTAAAAGCAAACATTAGGAAAGAAATAACAACTGTTTAAAATTAACAACCTTAAAGAAAGGTTAACATCTCATTCTGATTTCGTCCTGTGGTAAAATTATTACATCACACTACACACACCTTGGCTGTCACCACATTCAATATAGAAATGCAGTCCGTTTAACATGTATCATCGGATGGAGTTTGTTTAAGACTTGTTGACAAGCAAGCTCAGTAGTTAAGTGTTTACTGAAGAGGACTTATAATACAATTTAAGGCACCTATAGTAGCTAGTAAGTGGATTTCTAATTAGGCTAACTTCAAGAATAAATGTTCACACTGAAAAACTTTAATGCCCTGTATTAACCAGTTTATCCGAATGTGTGGACTAGCAGTGGTCACAATGAGGAAATCTTCACCTCTAACTCATGCTGCACGCAGACACTGAGCTCTGACTGGCTCTCTGAATCTGAAGCTGTTCTCTGTGTTCATGGTTTTCTCTGTGTTCATGGTGTTGGTGTTCATGGTTTTCTCAGTGTTCTCGGTGTTCATGGTGTTGGTGTTCTCGGTGTTGGTGTTCATGGTGTTGCAGTCTTCTGGAACAGATGGTGTTTATTTTTACTTGCACTGCTTTAGTTTTTTTTACACTATTTATAAAGTGTTAATCTTTGATATATTTGTTTTTATTTCATACACAATTATGTACATATACAGTATATAAATAAATTTGTGACCCAGTGAGTTACATTCTGCGTTTTACATTGTGTGTGAGTTTGTGAAAAAGTATGGTGTTTTACAGAAAGAAGTGTGCTGTTAGAACATGCCTTTTAAAAGCACAGTTCACATGCGAACAGGAACACCTTTACTTACAGCTGTCAATGCCCAGACTGCTCCCCTAAACCTCCTTACACACCAAGCTGATTTTCGGCGTTGATAGATGTTTATAGAATTCGGGCCGCCGATGAGCGTTGTGTCGCCCTACTCAGATTGTTGTGTACTGCACCGCCGTGTCTTTTCAGCCGACACCTTCCGCCGCCGATTCGACATGTTGAAAAAAGAAATCACTCTGATCGGCTGTTCAGCTAGTGAATCAGTGCATGAGAAGCGAAACGTAAGTGAGGGACCCAAACAAACGATTAAGAAGGCAAATCTGAGATTTCATTTAACTCCAGCTCTCGACACAGGTTCAGGAAAGCCCCATGAGCTTCTCGTTGTAGAGTGGAAATGGAACGCACACGCTATTTGTTGTTTGTTTATATCACGCAGTCTGTTCTTCTCTCGGTGTATCACGCAGTCTGTCTTCCGCTGTTGTTGATCTTTTGAAATAACGAATATACACTACCGCCGCCTGCTGGTAAGGAAAGTTATTGCCACTCACGCATGCACAGTTCGTACGTGCTTCTTGGCCGTCGGCTAAAGTCTTTGCGGTGTGTTCCAGTGCGAAACATGACCAAGACACAGGAGACGTGAGGCGACGCGTCCCGACGTTCCTTGGTGTTCTTTGGTGTCAGTTTGGTGTCTAAGAGGCTTAATAATCACGTTCCAGTTTGCAAGGCACTGAAGAAGCAGGCAGCAGCAGACCTGAGATTACTGCCCCCCCCCCTGACCTGTCTTAACGGGACAGCCCCCTGAGAACTAGGAACTGGTCCGCAGACCTCAGATTCCAGAGAGATGTCCTATCTCTCCTTGAATAGCCCAATATTACAGATATAATTTGTACGCCTTTTAAGGGCTTGTAAAATATTGTCGCTGCAAAAAGAGTCACCATTTGGAATGCAATTCATGTATACCATGTCTTTCAAAATCATTTGACCTTGTTCGTTCTTAATGGAAATGTGCTTTTGTACTTTCTCTGGTCACTTATTAATTTTGTTCTGTTTTGTTAATGACATAACTCATGTTTACTCTGGCACTGTTGTAATAACAAATTAAAAAAATTATGAAATGAAACAGTGAGGTATGTTTTGTTTTTAGGAATAATTTGTATTGTATATGATTGTATGTTCACAGCAAATTGTATTGTATGCTAGACAGACAACAGGAGAAACGCATCTTCCAGGTTGCACCAAAGTTTAACATCTCAGTGCCGGATCAGACTAGAACCTAACCCTCAAAACCTAGCTACAGTTAGAACTTTGTTTGGATTTCAGCACATGCGGAACACCAAGGAAGAGGGAACATGAAGGGGGAGATTGCTCTATTTGGAACAGTTAATAACATTACATTAACGGAAGTGGTCTGTAACTGCCAACATTAGTCCGCTGCGAGGGGCTCTGCAGCATCGCAGGGTATTCTATAAGAACACTGAAATCAGTACAAAATCACAGCGGCTTACACAGAGAGAGAGAGAGAAAAAACAAATTCTTAGGTCATGGTGGCTGTAATGTTATCGAGAAGCTCCGATACATGCAGGGACTGGATATGCCTGGAAAAATGAGAGCCATCACTGCAAAGCTGTCGTTCAAAATGAAGACACAATTGAGTTCATGGCATAATGGAAGCACCCTATTACAGAGCACACAACTTTGGTCACATTCATTGAGTAATGTGCCTGAATTCCATCTGGCCCTCTGTTTGGTGACATAAAGCAGTGGTTCCCAACCTTTGTTGTCTCGTGTACCCCTTGAGTTGGTCAAAGTACCCCCTCACTCATCTGTGATGAATAACCTACCTTTTTTCTTGTATTAAACCCTTTGTAATCATATTCCACCCAACTGCTCCTAAATGACAATCACTGGTATAACTCACCCTTATTACAAATGCATTTAAACTTGACATTTACACTTATGAGTGGAAAATAATAATATTAGGACTCACTTCTAGCAGTTTCAACACATTTTGTTAAGAGCTTTTAATGAGACACTTAAGCTTGCTTGTCTTTATAATCTTTGGTTTTTCTGGGGGCAAGACGCCAGGCTTCTGAACGTTTATCCCCAAAAATGTTTTGGGTGGAAATATATTGCGATCCCTAATAACTTAGCCCCTGCATCCCCTCAAGTACCCCTAGGGGTCTCCGTACCCCCGGTTAGGTACCACTGACATAGAGAACCATTATCTTCTGTTACTGGGATAAAGGAGCTTACATCAGATCCAGGAAACACTGAGAGCTTGCTTCCCCACCTCTGAAGTCGCTTTGCTATTCCAGCCGTTACCACGAGCTAGGGCCCCCTAACCGACACTCCATTCAAATTTGAAGAAGGGGGTGCATGCCTTAAACATATATATTTGAGGCTTTGTTAGTGCAATTTATGGCTCACCAACCTTAAATGTTAACACAGAGAGAGATCAATAAAACACAAACACAGAGATGGTTGAGATTAATTATTATTCAGTTGTGCAACAACAAATAACAATGGGGAAACATTTACCTTGCTTCTCAGCAACCAATCGCAGAAATGCCCCCCACCAGTAGCAACAATCACACAGTATAGCCACTGTAATGAACACACACACACACATTTGATCATGCAGCCAACCACACAAACGTCACGTGTTTTTCTCTCTGAAAGCTATACTAGTGGTCAGTGTTGGGTGTAACGCGTTACAAAAGTAACGGAGTTACAGTAATATATTACTTTTTGCTGTAACGAAGTAATGTAACGCATTACTAATGAAATGTGGGTAATATATTACCCGTTACAATGCTCAGTAACGCAGTTACAACACATTTTAACCCGAAATTAAATGGTGTTTTGTTTTTTAAGAATGTACTAACACTAACAGCGAGACATTCCGACACCGGACAAATTGTGCGGGTAGATTAGTAAACCTGGTGTTTACCCTTCAGGCTTCGCGTCGAGATCTTCGGGGAAGTTGAACGTTATGCAACCATTCAAAAAAGAGAACGTAGCGAAAAATACTAACAACAAATTGTGTCAGGTGCGCGTGACCTGCTCCGCTGCGCGTGCATCATTTCCAAAGTGCTTCTACAGCAGTGACACACATCTGATCTGTGGATAATCATTTGTACGGAAATGGTTAAAGCAACCATCACTAAACGCCAGCAACACTGCATCTACTGCAGACAGTAGCAACAGGTCAGATGCGACAGCAAGGTATT
This sequence comes from Notothenia coriiceps, assembly GCF_000735185.1. NCBI lineage: Eukaryota > Metazoa > Chordata > Actinopteri > Perciformes > Nototheniidae > Notothenia > Notothenia coriiceps. The sequence continues at coordinate 5,837 of NW_011370856.1, forward strand.
TTGAGTGGGGGTGCTGAGGTGCTGAGGTGCTGGACTCCAGTGAACACTATTACGGGCACTATAGAGCACGCACAAAAAAACTCCCCACACGCAAACACACAGTAAACCCGC
>NW_011370857.1:0-2820 GCF_000735185.1 Notothenia coriiceps
GTTTCCACTGTTTTATTGTGTGCCTGTCGCGATAAGCAATTAATTGACTTATCGTATGATAAATAAAAATGAACTCGATACATTTACATTTACATGAGGATGTGACTAGCAGTTTGAAAGGATGTACTTGAATTATTATTATATAGTATCATTATGTCAGTGGTCTAAAATGGTCTTACAATGGTGCCGACAATATTATCGTTTATCGGAATAATCTCCGGGAAAATGTATCGTCCAACAAAATTAATTATCGTGACGGGGCTAGTTGGAGCATTGCCATTGCGCTTTAACATTGAACAATAGAAAGGTGACACCTTTGCTTTGGTTACCTTAAACTCAGAACAACCATAGCTGACCAGTTTGAGCTTAACAAGTCTGTATGCATTGTTTGGAATTTAAGAAACGTAGACGCCTCTCTTTAGACACACATCTTATAATCAGTTTTATCTGCTTCTATAGGGAAACAAATGCATACACGGTCCTCCAGAGACGACATGTACGAGCAACAAAACTCGCACTAATCCGTTTGTTGTTGCATCTATTCTGAGAGCCTTACCTGTTCATATGCAAACAATGTATGGTTCGACTGCTGTGACCTTGACCTGACTTAGAACATGTTAAACTTGATCAAGAAACTGAAGTGTGTTCTGCCTCTGAGTTCACTGCAAGATGTTAATGATACGCGTCACATGATTTATTTTCTTAAAACATGAACGTGTACTGCAGCTGTGAACACAAAGGCTGGGGATTTTTTTTAATTGCTAGATTAGTGCTCTGGGAGAAGCTAGGTGAATGTCAGCAGCAGTGTAATCAGACACCTTACAAAGCCAGAAAACAGAAAGAAAAAGCAAAGGTCCAAATCTGCTGAGAGAACGACCCCAGCTGGCTTGTTACCAGTGGGACCATCTCTCACTTCATACACTTTATCTAAACAAGCCTCTTTAGCTACCATGGCAAACAGTGCCTTTGGGACAGAAGAGATAACGCCCTTAGCTCATATTTGGAAATTAAGAAAATGACAATTGCCAAATATTATTTGAAAAAAAAGTGAAGCACCAAAATAGGACAATAGACTAGGGGTGTATTTATTCTGGAACCAAGACTACAATCTCTGGTTCAGTCTTCTGTGTGGCCCCAAATATACTGTCCCACTGACAACAAATTCACTAGAGAACAAATCTGCATAAAATGTCAGCGAAGATCCAAAGCAAAAAGACAACAAAAAAATCGGACAACCAGGGCCTTTATTGGAGTAACAGCTATGAAAGAGGGAAACGGGGGACAACAGGCGTCAAATGGTCCCAGGCCAATTCTAACCCTGGTCCTCCACATGGGGACCTAGTCCCAGTACATACAGCTCTACCAACTGAGCTATACGGCGGCCAACTATATACTCCTCTTTGAGTAACATTTCACATAAACTGCAATGCTCAAATGTTTCAGGGAAGTTAGTGAGCCTTGCAATAGTGTATTTTTTCAAATGTATAGAGTTAAATGGAACTAATCCATTCTCATGTGGCAAAATACCAGAAAGCCATCAATAGATTTGTAAAGAAGACCAAAAAAAAAACCTAAAATCTATCTGAAATCTCCCATAAAATTAACCAGGGAGCCCAGGGAAGCTAAATAGCTTCCTGGTAGAAAAGACTGTCACAATTTTCATACTTCGGCACTTGCAAATGCTATTTTGAGTGCATAAGTGCGATCTGCTTTTTTTTAGTTAGCTAGTTGGTTTAATTGTCTATGGCAGGGGTCGGCAACCCCTGGCACGCGGCACCGTAACCAGTGGCACACTAGTGGAATAAGTGTGCAAAATATGAAAATTTTATTTTCGGATCCTGAACGAGACTGCCGCCAGGGCGCGTCTCCGCGTTACCTGCAGAAGGAAGCCATGCACGGAACGCAGCCCCGCTCTCTTTAACTCCAGGCGACTTTCTGCCGCTTTCCTCCCTGGTGCAGTGCTGATCGTTTCACCACAGAGGAAAGCACTTCACAAATTGCAGTACCCATAAGGAGCTGTACAAATGCCGCAGTTTTTGTGTGGCTGTGTCTTTAGTTGAAAGCCCTGTGGCGATCTGCTCATCGAAATAATATGCTACAAAGGGGCGGACTGGCCATCTGTGCGTTGAACTTTCCTGTCGGCTCCCAGACAGTAGTCGAGGAAACAGGGGAGATGGCTCTCTGTCGTCTCCCAGGGCAGAAGCAACAAGCTTCAGGTTCAATAACCCACTTTAGCTTAAATGACTGGAGAGAGGCGAGCTCTTCTTGGGAGGCCGTTGCATTTATTTAGTTGTTCTTCTGTTTCACAAAATACATCACAGACCTCTGTTTTTCTGCTGCCTCGTTTCACTTCCAGAAATATACGCTCACTCTCGCTCTACCATCCACACACACACGCCACACCCCTCTCTCTCCCTCTTAAAAGGGACAGCGATCTCCTCGCACTCTGCATGACCCTAATATCATAACATGTGTGTTCTGGAGAATCACAGAACGGACGATCGTCCTTATTATTATGCCGTTTAAACCAATTATTTAAATGTGTTGCGCTTACAGGTAGGGATCGACCGATTATCGAGGCCATATTCCGCATTTTACAGACTATCGGCCTTTTTTTAACCAAATTGCCGATATAACTTTGGCTCTGATGCGGCCGTTTCACTGGCTGCAGTCACCACTGTTCACGAGCAATGTCCCGCCCACAGCGCTATCTGATAGGCTATTACTGAAGCAGGGCTCAACAGTAACGGTTGCCAGGTTGCCATTGGCAACCATTCAGAAAAAATGTCAACCACTTCTTGGCCTTTGGTTGCCATCAGT
>NW_011370858.1:0-3017 GCF_000735185.1 Notothenia coriiceps
CAGCTCCTATACAGTATATAGGCAGTTGCAGCTGGCCTATAGGGGGCGATAGGGCGCCGCCCTCCCTAAACCACACACAAAAACATTATTATTAATAATAATACTAATAACAATACTAATTAATTATATATATTGTCAATATTGTTGTGTTTAAAATATGGAATGCACCCAGAAATATGTGTAAAATATGATTTTAAAATAATTTGTGCAAAATATACGCTTTTCCTAGTAACACTGTATGATTGAAGTACTGTGCTAGGGCGGGTCTCTGTAGCAGGTTAGCCAATTGCTGATTCAAAATATGAATGTGTGTCATAAAATGTAGCCAATCAGCGTCCTCAAAACTATTACCGGAGGGGCGATTATTTTATCGCCCCAAGTAAGCAACTGCTACGCAGCTGGACGACGTCCACAAGATTGCGGTGAGGAAACACAATGAGGAGGTGGATAAAAACAGTTATTTTATCCAAAATAATGACGTTTTGTGCGGCTTTTCAGTTGGCTTTGCGTGGGTATGACGAGACAGACTCTTCAGTTAACCCTGGCATTTTCAGGGGATTGGTGGATTTTGTTTTCTCCTTGCACTCTGTGCTGGAGGAGCACCTGAAGACCGCCAGGTCTTTTTAAAGGCACCTCAAAGACGTAGACTAAATTGATTTTAAGAATAAGAATAATCATTATTCGTTAGTTACATCTTCAGCTTTTTGTATTACTGTTGATTATACCGTTGTTCTGTAATATATATATATATATGTATATTATATACATCATATATATACATACATATATGAATGCAATTATTGCTAACGCCATTGTTTTTAAGTTTTTCTACATAGTCCTCAGTCTCAAATGATTAAATTGTTTATGGAGGCATTAAAATGTAAGACTGGTAAACTAACACAAAAAACTCCAGTTTTTTTTGCATTAAGTCATACTGGGATGTTTGCTGAAATTGATTGCATGTGGCACAGCCCTACCTAGAAAAGATTACACCAGCCGCCACCTATCAAGATGTATTAAACTTGATAGGCCTTCACTTTGTATTTTTAAATGCCGAATACAGACTGATTGTTAGCTGTCGTCTTTCTGATGTGTTCAGGTGCGACTTTTTGGCCAAGAGGCAGTAATGAGAGGCAACACAGTCAGCTCTGTTGAAACTAGACCTTTGATGTTGGTTTGGAGTGTCAGGGCCTATAAAGTGTTTATTTACAAAGTGTTTCACATTTACATCTCTGTGAGGAACCGTTAACCCTCAAGTTCAGTTCCCCTTTCAGCCTTTTAACCAGTAGTAACACACACTGGAGAGGAACACATATTCAAAACCATTCACTTCCCACTTTTAATAGATCTCATATCTGAGGATATAAAGTTCAGTTTCTGAAGGTTCTGCAAGTATTTTTACTTCTTGTACTTAAGTGTATTTTTCTGCTACTTTTATAAAATTGTAATAATGTAAGATTTGTATTCGAATGTAGGACTTTCCATTCATACAAACCCTATACTCTTTGAGAGACAATTTAAGCAGTAAAATATACATTGTGTATCCCTAATTTCCTAGCTGTTCCAAGAGTCAGAGGCCTGTGTCTGATGTTATTGTTCTGCAAACTAGGACACCTCCCCAGTTTCTCCCTCCAGATGGTTTATGTGTTGACGCTTTTACCAATTTGTGTCAGATCTGTTGATGAGATTGGATTATTTATTTTTTTGGAAGTGCACTCAAATATTTTTTTCATGCAAGTGCAAGAAATGTTTTTTTACTTATTGTAAATGCACCAAAATGTTAGGGTTTACAAACAAATTACTTTGTGTGGAACCGGTTGACAAACTACAAAAATGTTAAAGTAATTAGTAAAAAATAAATTGGATGAAAATATAATGTTCTAATTTTTTTAACTCAAATATATTATTTTACTACTACAAATAAGATGTTGAAGGGACTAGCATAACATATGTTGCCTCTGAGTATGTATTATTTAAGGTCAGTAATATTTGACAATTGTGTTACTGTTAAACAAGTTCATTAAGTAAGGTGAACTTAATAATTGTTTTAATTTAATCTTTTAATTTAATGCATATATGTGGAACCTGTTGACAAATACATTTAATTAAAGATAAATGTTTCATATTTTTGAGTGTATAACACATTCTTTTTACAGTGAAGTGTTACTAATGTTACTAACATAACAGATGTGAGTACTTCCTGTCTGGCCTTTAGAGGTGTTACAATACTAAAAGGAGAGAAAGGGAGATGTCAATCAAGCAGTTTGTACACGCCCACAGCACCTGAGCAGAGGCCTCCTCAGGGACCAATAAGTGGCGGGAGGGACATTGGTGCTATAAATGAACATCATCATGGTTGTATGCATCATCGGTGAGCTAAAGGCGGCTAATGTTCTGCGTGATAAATGTTTATTTAGTCGCTTGTTAGCAACAGCCGTTTTTTAAGACAAGTAGAAGCTTCAGACATTCACCAGTGGAAAGTTTACTGACATATTTTATGTAGAACAAAATGTTAAAATCTCTTCAGCTTGTGTTAACCACAGACCTTATTTTAGGCATTCCAACCAAAAACGTTAGTAACACGCTAACTCCTTTCTGGGTTTGAGGATTACCTGTACCGTTCTATTGTGTGTCTGTTTGAGAGAATGAGGCTACGTACATGAGCTCCTGGAGGGGGGGGGACTGGTGAAGGCACAGTGAGGAGCACTGGAGACGGCGTTTTTGTTGAAGGAGGTCCAGATGGAGACGGTCACACAGTACTCCACACCTGGCTGCAGGTAGGTGATCACTGTCTCCTCTTTGTAAGGCAGGCTCAGATTGAACTGCACACACACACACACACACACACACACACACACACACACACACACACACACACACACACACACACACACACACACACACACACACACACACACACACACACGGTTAGAGATGGAACATCTTCACTTAAGTACTGTATGTTTTTTTGGGGTGCCTTTATTTGAGTGACAGTTATAAAAGGGGGAGTCAGAGCG
>NW_011370859.1:0-4327 GCF_000735185.1 Notothenia coriiceps
GCTGGTAGTGAGCCTCACCCCACCCACCCCACAGGCAGCAGCTCTGTGTGGATATGCTATATATACACGTGTGTGTGTGTGTGTGTGTGTGTGTGCGTGCGTGCGTGCGTGCGTGCGTGCGTGCGTGCGTGTTGGCCCTGGGGTCTCCAAACCATGTGACTTCTCTCTTCGGTGCCTGCATTCCTCAAATAAATGCATATGTTTAATTGGTTAATGAACCTCAGCTCTAATCCCTGATTCAAATTATAATTAGTAAACATGTATAGTACGTGTTATGTAACGCATTGCATGAAACTACAGAAGGGTATTCACGAGGGAAGCTGCAGGATGGTCTGAATAACAACACATGCATCCATGATCTAGTGAAAATGAAAAGGATAGCTCTCGCATGCCTTTAGAAATCGCAGCCTAGCGAGAGGAGGAATGCAGAACAGACACACAGCGGGTCCGTCAGCTAATACTGCCTGCCAAATATCTTGTTTTGATGATGTAGCTGCAAAAGTGACTCATTGCACAGACAAATCAGTGCATGCATTGTTTATGAAATGTATTTGATGGAATTAAAGTGATAAATTGCCTTTCAGCTTGGCGCTGTTGTAGATTCAGAGGTGTGCTGCTGCACGTCAGCAAAGAGAAGCTCTGAGCTCGTTCATTTGAAGAGGTTCCTTCTGTCTGTCTCGAGCAAGAGGAGTCTCTCGTTCTGTTTGTTTCCCTCACCGTCTCACGTACTGCAGCAACATGTAAAACACAGTAAAAGGCTTATTCCCACTCCCATGCAAGAAACCTACCTTCTGAATGCCAAGCTCCCCAGAACCATCTGAGCAGCTTTGGGTTTAGTCCCGCTGTTGCATTTTGTGGTGCACTTTAGGCCAGTTTTAATCAGCCCAGGGGTTGTGAAACTTTCTCTACGTCTAAAGGTCTTTGTTATACTTCAAATGACGTAAAACACAAAACATTTGAGACTATACGACGTCTGGGTCAATGAAATACTCATGCTGCCCTTTGCCTCATGCTATGGAGCCATAAGCAAGGGAAGGCACGTTTCTTTAGCCCCTTTCAACACAAGGCAATTCAAAGTGCTTTACAAACATGAAAGGCATTAAGAGCATTAAGAAGTAATGCAGTTGAAACACATTATAACATGGAATCTAAAAACAGTCATTACAAAGCAAAGATAATAAAATAAACCTTAAATATGAATATTAATCTTTGGACTTCAAGCCATTTTTCTTTTCAATTCCCAGAATGTAGGATTTTTAAACCTGTTTGACCCTGGTAGAATGGTCTCTTTTACTCCCTTTATTGAACATGTGAGGGTCTATGTATGTATGCATTCTGTGTTTGACAATGTCACAAATAAATAAAAAAAGATCATACTTAAAAAGAATATATATGTCAAGTTAAAGATTTGGTTCCTTTTCCCCTGCAGTTCCTCCACTCATCGTGAGACTGGCAGAGCCCGAGAAGCGCCACGACACCTGCATCGAGTTCACGGTGCGGGGCTACCCACACCCGAGGCTGCGCTGGTTCTACAAGAAAAAGGAGATTGTTGAGAACGATTACATCCGCACTGAGCTGGACTTCTACCAGGACTATCTGGAGGGTTGTCTGATCTTCAAGAACCCGACGCACCTCAACAATGGAAACTACACTCTCGAAGCCAGCAACCGCTTGGGAACGGTCACCAAGTCGGTGAATGGTCGCTTCCTCTTTGCCCCGGATATAGAGGGTGAGTGGATCATTTCTTTCTGGTAGCTGTTCCTAACTGTGCCTTTGTTTGATGAGTTATGCAATGTTGGCATCTGGCAGGACTCTTAGGTCCCCGTCACCACAATTGAGAGTTTACTCCAGAGTAAAATGTCATTTATACGAGGGCTATTAACACATTTTCTACTGCTGGAACATCTCTTTCATTCTTCTGGATTTACATTCACAGGAGAAAAAGAAGAAATGCTGCCAAGTAGCTGCCTGATTCCCACCAGAGTTAGCACCTTTTCAAACAAACCTCATTATCGGAACAAGTCTTTGACTAGTTGAATTTGTCGTTTATGAATTGCAGGTTCTGTCCTTGGTGTACAAAACTATTGGGAGCTTTTAGTTTTTATTAAAACTCCCTCCTAGGGGGCAGGTTGTGGAAGTGATCCCTGCCGGCTGGATTGCAGCCAGGGTTCATCCACAGTTCAGTCAGGTAGATTGTTCCCTTGGAGTTCATTCTGAGTGCACAGGGAGGGGGAAATAAACCCACAAAGACTGGCACATTTCTCCCCATGGTCAATATTCTAAGGTTAATACTTTTTGTCAATGTATTGGCAAAGCGTGACTTTCCTTGTCTTCTCTTTTGCAGACGTAGTGGAAATAGGTGAGTGCTTCTGTTCTGGAATTCAACCCTCTCCTATCATTTGGTTATGTTCTTTTACTACCTGTTTGTTTGATGTCAGCGTGCACACAGACACACATACACACGCACACACACACACACACACACACACACACACACACACACACACACACACACACACACACACACACACACACACACACACACACACACACACACACATTGCACACTGTTGGACGTTCACTGCTGAGATGGTAACCATGTAGAAATGTGTTCACTTTGTGTTGCACTCAATATAAGGGATAAATGTTTATCATAGTATTTATACTTAATGCTATTCATATGCAGCGTTAGTCATTCACCTTGGATGGTATCTCTGTTCCCAGGGTCTTACAGTATTTCCCAAGCCCAAATGAGTGTTTCCCTACGTCAGTGTATGTCGTCCATATGTTGAATTCCACTTTAGGATAAAGATGTTAAAGGTGTACTCCCCAAAGACAACCTCAAATATGTAGGAAAGACAGTTTTCACAGTTGTTGACAATATACGTAACCATTCAAGCTGAATTTGAAAAACATCCATCTGCCTTTGTTCTTTTGCAATTTGATCATAAATAGACTCTGAGAACAAATGGATGACCCCACTTGAATCACCCCTGACTGTCAAGAGACTGAAACTGGCAATCTCAGAGTCAATAAAACTGATCTGTAAAGCATGGGGGCTTAGGGTTTCCAGAATCCACCAGACACTGGCTTTTATTTTATGGATGAGATTTATTGGTTCAGATGATGCTTCAGTGTTGCCCTGCTTCACCCTCATCAGCTCTCCACACTCTCTTAGTGAGCTGACCTGAACCACCTGCAGTTTGCTGGTTGGTAACTTGAGCTGGGATTTTATGCTTTGATCAAACCTTCCCTAAGCCCTTCTCCATTAGTTACTGTTGGGGTAGCTCTCAGTAACTGTGCAATGAATACAGCCGAAGGACAACTAGTGTGTTCGTACTGAGTGAGAGGAAATCACTTTCTATACCAGCAGGTGATTGTGGTCTTTGGCGGTCTTTTGCGGTCTATGGCTGTCTTTAGTGGTCTTTGGCTGTCTTTGGTGGTCTTTGGCTGTCTTTAGTGGTCTTTGATCGTCTTTGGCTGTCTATGGCGGTCTTTAGTGGTCTTTGGCAGTCTTTGGCTGTCTTTGGCTGTCTTTAGTGGTCTTTGATGGTCTTTGGCGGTCTTTGGCTGTCTTTAGTGATCTTTGATGGTCTTTGGTGGTCTTTGGCTGTCTTTAGTGGTCTTTGATCGTCTTTGGCGGTCTTTGGTGGTCTTTGGCGGTCTTTGGCTGTCTTTGGCTGTCTTTGGCTGTCTTTGGCTGTCATAAGTGGTCTTTGATGGTCTTTGGCTGTCTTTGGCTGTCGTTAGTGGTCTTTGGCTGTCTTTAGTGGTCTTTGATCATCTTTGGCGGTCTTTGGCTGTCGTTAGTGGTCTTTAGTGGTCTTTAGCTGTCTGTGGCTGTGGCTGACGTTGGCGGTCTTTGGCTGTCTTTAGTGGTCTTTGGCTGTCTTTGGCTGTCTTTAGTGGTCTTTAGTGGTCTTTGGCTGTCTTTGGCGGTCTTTGGTGGTCTTTAGTGGTCTTTAGTGGTCTTTGGCTGTCTTTGGCTGTCTTTGATGGTCTTTGGCTGTCTTTGGCTGTCGTTAGTGGTCTTTGGCGGTCTTTGGCTGTCTTTAGTGGTCTTTGATGGTCTTTGGCGGTCTTTGGCGGTCTTTAGTGGTCTTTGGCTGTCTTTGGCTGTCTTTGGTGGTCTTTGGCTGTCTTGAGTGGTATTTGGCTGTCTTTAGTGGTCTTTGGCTGTCTTTGGCTGTCTTTGGTGGTCTTTGGCTGTCTTTGGCTGTCTTGAGTGGTCTTTGGCTGTCTTTAGTGGTCTTTGGCTATCTTTGGCTGTCTTTGGTGGTCTTTGATGGTCTTTGGCTGTCTTTGGCTGTCGTTAGTGGTCTTTGGC
>NW_011370859.1:9435-11196 GCF_000735185.1 Notothenia coriiceps
CTTCCAGGTGTAAAATTCTCTAAAGCAACTACTATGAGCTGCTCTGACCCTCGGTCATGACGGACTCCAAAAGCCCGACATTATACAATCAAACAAATAAATAAACACAAGGATAATTGTGTCTTAGTGTTGAGTAAATAAAATATTCTAATTAGAAAGAAAAAACGGTGAAACAATACAGATTTCAGTTTTCTGAGCCCCTACTCTCCCCATAAGTGACGGCAACAAAAGTCTGAGATTATACAATTAAAATAAAGAAGTAAACACAATAAGTGTGGCTTGATCTTGAGTAAGAAAGAAGTTGATGTGAGAATGGGTCGGCGGAGAGCATTTCTCCGTGATCTCAACTCGTCTACTACCAGCGTTCAGGAAACTCTATGCAAGTCAATGGGACTCACTGATAGTTGAAACTCAACGCTAAAGGGTTTCCCACTGCGTTAGAAAGAGACGCCAAGGGATCCTGACACAACGTCACTATAGGACGAGTTGGGAGTGAGCATGTGTTGCCCAATACCACAAACCCCGCATGTTTCTCATGTCATACCGTAAGCATGGTGTAAAGCAGCATTAGCCGCTGCCATCCCTTAATGAACTATTTTACAGGATTAGCGTTTGTAACTCACCTCGGTACAGAACTCTCTGTGTGATTATTTAGGGCCAGGCAATTATTCCGTTGGCCTAATGCTGGCTCTAATGAAGGCAGAGGTTTATAGTTAATGAGGCTTTACAGACGTGTTTGTCATGTAATGGCAAGTCGTGAATTTAAGCCGTGCTACCAAACTGCTTCGACACACAGAAGCCAAAGTCTCAAACCGTGATGGAAACAGAAGATAATAAATGCAAGATGTTGGGAGACAGAGATCATAGGGAGGAGAAAAGATTGAATTGGTGTCACAGCTGCTTGATAATGATGCGTCTCCGTTATGCTAACATTCATATTCCTTTTTATGTAAAGCAAAGTTTTATGCCGATGACAGTGCGTTTTGAACACAACAAATTGGTTGGATCTCTTTTAAATCCAACCGCAACCAGAATCTGTGTTAAAGATCTTCCTTATTTGTACATTTGCTTTCTTTCTTTTTTAAAGCACAGCATCACACTGCTGGCATTGAGCTGTTCATCACAAGGTAGCCACGCCCTGAAGCCAGCTATTTCACTTTAAATGGGACAATGGTCACATCATAGTGTATTATGTTCGTAACCTGTCTTTAAATCAGGCTTTATAATTATTTGAGTGACCGAGATCATGTAAGTGTATTTCAAGTTTACTATGTATTAATGTATTGAGCTGTACTTAAATCAGGTTTTCAAATGGTTTGACTGATAGAGATCATGCAATGTTATTATGTGTTTATTGATTGTTATGAACCTGCCTGAGGACCACAGATGGAAATGAGCTATTAGCTATAATCTGGCATATTGCATCTCTTCTCTTTGCTGACATTCATGTGTTTGTATGCATGGTCCTTCTATAAATACATACATATATATATATATATATATATATAGGTGTAGTGAAATATCTATATATATATCTATATATAGGTACATCTAGTGATTAATACCTGGACATCATCAGGGAAATGTTAAAAGGCATTATTTTTGATAGACTTCAAACCAGGATTCATTTGCTAGAGCCATTTGATGGAAAACAGGTTTAGGCTAGAGTAATGGGACGACAAGCAATCAAAACAATACATGTATCAGGTACATGTTGAACATGAAAGAGACTATTTGAGAATTATTATTGTTTTTTTTTTG
>NW_011370860.1:0-2988 GCF_000735185.1 Notothenia coriiceps
AAAAGGAATATATAAAAACTGTTATATAAAATACCGCTATTATGAACTCAGCCTGCCAAGTGAAAGTGTAAACCCGCAGCTCAGACTGGCAGGCGCTCTCTCTCTCTCTCTCTCTCTACCTCCTGGGGTGGAGCTCCATCCACCAACGCGCTGCGGCTCTAGTTCCGACCATAAAACACGCACTGCAGCCCCGCGAGCTGAGCTGCACGACTCTGCTGAGAGGAACGACTTTGAAGCACCGGCAGCACGGACACGATGCAGAAGAGCTCACCGACGGTATAAAGCGACCACAGCACCGGGCCTGAACCTGTGTGAGTACCCTGCCTGCTGTCTTCTGTGTCGGGGAAACTTTCAGATGACAGTCACAAGTGTAAAGAGCTGTACAGCAAGTCTGCTCACCATGCTGATCCACAGGAGGTGGAGGAGACCAGAGAGGGAGAATATCTTAGATCTGTTGGAGAAAAAGCACCAGAGAGTATAAATACTCTGTTACAAGTCCTGTAATCAAAATGTTACTCAAGTAAAAGTACAAAAGTATTAGCATCTAAAATTAGCAGATTGGTCCATTTCAGAATAATATACGTATAGGCTATGATATGTTTTATATGTATTGATCATTAAAGTGTTCTCAAAGCTGTTAAAGGTGCAGCTAGTTTGAATGACTTTGTATACTGCAGGGTAGCTTGTGAATTTACTCTAGGTGGAATTAAAGTCTGATTTAACACTTGATTATATTTCACATCATTCATCCACATCTGTAAAGTAACTAAAGGTATGCCTACTAAATATATGTAGAGGAGTAAAAGTACACACTTTTCCTCCTAATTGTAGTCGGGTAGAAGCACAAAGTAGCATACAATTTAAATACTCAAGTCAAGTACAAGTATCTCAAAAGTGTACTTAAGAACAGTACTTGAGTAAGTGTACTTAGTTACTTCACAACTCTGGAAGAGACTTTAACAACCAGCTTAAACATGACTGACTTTACAACTGACCAGCTTCCTTACAGGAATTCCTCCAGGTACAAACTTGTATGAGCAGTGATGGAAGAAGTATTCAGATCCATTAATTACTTAAAAGTACCAAACAATGTTATAAAAACTCAACTACTATTTTTTCATTCGAACATAGCTACAGTGTAGTTATGCCAATGAAAATCTTAGGTCACAGGCTTCTCCAACAGTGAATAATAACACAGATAAACAGAAAAATATAGTGCAAGTACAGTAAATAGTAAATACAAAAAGAAAAATAGTTTAAAAAGTGAAATAGTGAAATAGTGCAATAAGAGTCTATATGCAAGTTATTGGAATGATATATTAGAGAAATAGATAAATAATTACTAAGTAGCAGATTAATGTTATGGATGTTGTTTCAGCAGTTCAGGTGTTTAGCAGTCTTATTGCCTATGGGATGAAACTGTCTCTGAATCTGGTGGTTTCAGTCCGGTACTTAAGGTCGTAATTTTGAAGAAACATGTGATCAATTATTATATATGACATTTTGAGATTTGTTATATTGTTGCATCAAGTAGCATTTTACCTTTGTAGACAAACAACGTTCTGATAATTATTGCTGTTCAGAACTTTCGTCATATATTGGATATAGTTTAACTCTTTTAAATAGTGGAGTAGAAGTATATCATTAAAACAGAAATACTCAAGATAAGTAAAAGTACTTCCAAATAGTGCGTACGTACAGTACTTGGGTAAATGTACAGTTACTTTACACCATTGCTAATGAGGTCAAACTTGAGTTATCACAGTGACACCTTGCAGCGGTTCCCAACCTTGGGATTGGGACCCCCCTTGCGGCCCAAAGAAGGTTTCTTTGTGCATTTCCTTTGCAGATAATTATTTATTTGTGGTAATGCGCGGTCAAAAGTGCCCGAATGCGGCTCTTGAACTCTGATTCCATTGGTCATGTTGCAGGTTCCTGTCCAAATGTCGTTTTAAAACCTTTAATATTTCAGGTGATATTTCTCTTCTCTGTGATAGATAACTTTAGAGGTGCACTAATCAGTATTTTTACAACAGCGGGTCTTGAGGCATATGGTCTTGAAAAAAGATGTTGACTGCTCCGAAGCTTCCCACAGTTTTACTATTAGCATCTTTTCACTCATTGTTTTGGTTCTCACCATTAAATAAGGGATAATATGCAGCAAGCTGTCATTTTTGTAAAGCAGATTGTATCAATAGTTTGACACATCATATTGCTAAACCTGATTTTATTGATTTAAAAACGATTGTTCTTCTTCTGATAGGAAACATTTCATGCTCTTGTAGCAACAGCTGGAACTGCAGCTAGAACCAGGTTTTCTTAAAATGAGGGCAATTAGGGCTGTGCGATTATGGCAAAAATCACAATCACGATTATTCGGGTCAATAATTGATATCACGATTATTTTGACGATTATTCATTGACCATTTATTGAACTTTAAAATAAATAATATTTTACAATAAACAAGATCAACAAATATGTTGGAGCGCACTTCCAAAACCATACTAAACATATATTAATATGATAAATAAAAATAAATTAGACCAAAATAAATTAAATCAAATATGTTGCAGTGCACTGTCAAAACCTACTGAAAACTCCTTAACAAAGCCACAATGTTGGTAAAACATATTCAACATATTCCACTCAGTTAAATGTTGAAGGCTGGCCAACCGTCATGGTCCAGAAGTAACAGAAAAAATAAATGTTGAACTACAATTTAAGGCCAAATAAAAATGTTTTGGCCACCATGGTCACACCATGCTGGTAGGGCTGCTCATGTCGTCTCTTAAAGATTTTTTGCGAGAAACACCAGCCTGTTTACATGGTCTGGTTTCAGAGATGAGCGCAGGCAGGTGATAATATTGCCACCTGTACTGAGGACCCTCTCTGAAGAACTTGTGGCAGTGCTGCATATGACACAGGAAAAAAAGAAAAGACTCTGAACCCTTTCTTTGCCATTATATAAAAATAGTGTTGCTACAAAA
>NW_011370861.1:0-3420 GCF_000735185.1 Notothenia coriiceps
TATGTCGTGTCTCTACTTTAAAGAGTCCTCTCCTGCTGATGTTCAGGTGTATATCAGTATGTAGTGTCTCTACTTTAAAGAGTCCTCTCCTGCTGATGTTCAGGTGTATATCAGTATGTAGTGTCTCTACTTTAAAGAGTCCTCTCCTGCTGATGTTCAGGTGTATATCAGTATGTAGTGTCTCTACTTTAAAGAGTCCTCTCCTGCTGATGTTCAGGTGTATATCAGTATGTAGTGTCTCTACTTTAAAGAGTCCTCTCCTGCTGTTGTTCAGGTGTATATCAGTATGTAGTGTCTCTACTTTAAAGAGTCCTCTCCTGCTGATGTTCAGGTGTATATCAGTATGTAGTGTCTCTACTTTAAAGAGTCCTCTCCTGCTGATGTTCAGGTGTATATCAGTATGTAGTGTCTCTACTTTAAAGAGTCCTCTCCTGCTGATGTTCAGGTGTATATCAGTATGTAGTGTCTCTACTTTAAAGAGTCCTCTCCTGCTGATGTTCAGGTGTATATCAGTATGTAGTGTCTCTACTTTAAAGAGTGCTCTCCTGCTGATGTTCAGGTGTATATGATACTAATTTAGCGATGTGTTTATGTGTTTTTTATGAAACACATAGCCAACAGTATTTATCATTCCCAGAGTTCATTTCTGCTGTGATCGTAGATTTCTGTTTTCTTTGGTTGTTTTTATTTTCTGAAGCGAGAGAGAGAGCAGCATGACATTAAAACATGTGTCCTTTGGGATGATCTGAGGTCATATATCATAACTGGATTTATTTCTTCTTTCCGTTGCTTCACCCCACACTGCGGGGGCGTGTGAATGATTGAATTAAACATTTAAGACCAACAATAATACTGGTGACAAATCATATGAATGATCTGAGCGTCCACAAGTCTTTTTTTCCCCAAACACGTTGTGAAAAATGATGATTTGGAGACGTGTTTGAGCTCCACCCTTCATTCATTACGCATCACGACACACATGGGAAGAATTGAACTTCATGGGTGTTCATTTTTCATAACCAATATTTCAAGACCAACATATATTTAAGCAATTATATCAAATTCTAAGGGGCGTCGACGCTTGATGTTTAGCTTTTATTTTGGATTTATTATTTAAGGATGACTTTGATAATTCTTTATTCGAGACTTTCATTCTTTTGTTTTTCTGTTCAGTTGTTTCCTAATTTCCATTAGGGGTGTATTTGTTTGTTTTGACTTTGGGTTAGCTGTGATTGTTTTTTGATTTACATAGTTGATCATATTTTCATTAATGTAGCTGTGGTGCTTGGATATCGTATTTCTACAGTGACCCTGAAGGCAGCATGTCCCTTGTCCAATGGGATTTCTCCATTGGATTTTGGAATATTGCAGAAAATAACCTCGTGGCAAACGTCATTTTGAACCCCCGAAATGTTGAGTACACCAAAGTGTTATGTTGGCAAAGCAAAGTGTGAGTCTCCGGCATTTGCTAACTTGCATTTGTTGGGCAATTTGCATAATTGGCACAAGTTATAATGCTAATTAAATTGCAATAGTAAGTATTTTCGCCTGTGTAGACTGAGTTTCAACACCTTTTCGCCAATTTGACAACTTTTGAGTGGTTTTAGACGTTGTTTAAGAACAAATGTTTCCAGAATTCATAATGGCCATTTAAACAAGAAAAAGGTAATTTAATGTAACTCTTGTTGGGTCGATTTTTATACATTTTGAGTTGATTATGAAGCCTAAGAGGATGCTAGATCCATTAGATTGGATGGTACGCTCATGTATTTGAAAACATTTGCAAAATCGCTTCAACTCCATTTTACATTTTTGGATTTTTCTCAACACAATTATCCAAACGATGCAGACAATTTACATTTGAAGTCAAAAAGCTTTACAGAGTGGGTGCAAATTGGAAATTGGAGGTTTGGGAAGCAAGTATACCTCATGATAATAAAATGATAATATCCTCCAAACGAGAGAGAGAGAGGAGTCTAAGACAATCCGTGGGTTTGAATCCCCACTGAGTGATATCCTGCAGTCGGTAATGACTTCTCCGTCTGTAAATTATACTCACATTCATTCTCTGGAGTTACACTGACCTCATATTTTGAACAGGAAGTGCACGTTGAATATCACTTTGGGATTCAATCTTTTTTTTTAAAAGAAGCATTTACCAGTGAAATGGTTCGTCCGGTTGAGTTGCAGCTGCATTCTGGGACCGACGCCATGTAGTCGAGCAGCAAAGAAGGAAAACTAAATCGCTGCTTCGACATATTTGTCATGTTTTTGCTGATGTTATGGATTTGTTGCTGCAGGGCACGAAGGTTCGAACTCCCAACGAGAAAAATGCAGCTGGAGGCTTTTTTTATTTTTTTACTTTTTGACTTGTGGAGGATTTTGAGAAGTAGCAGAGCCAGGATGATGTGACTAAAGTGTTAAATCTCTTCTCAGTCCGAAGAAAATAGTGGATACAATCTCACATTCTCACAGCTGTCGGGTCACGCTGCTCTTTAGGAACATGGAGACAGTTTAGCCCAGTTTCTCACTACCTCTACATTTTCCAGTTGTTAAGGTTTTAAAAGGAAATCAACAACTGCTTATAAACTCAACACCCTTCACTGAAATACCTGGAGAACTTGGTCTCTATGTTGTCTCTCTTTCCAGGAAATCTTGTAAATTATGGAGTAGTAAATTACCCGTAGTGCCTTAGTCTAGAATTACCGTGCAGCACACAGACATGAGTAATGTTCCTGCTTTTTTCTTGTGTTTTATTTACGTGGTGACGCTGTGTTTTTGAACACAGGATTGAAAAGATGCAAGTCAGCTTTCACCGCTAAAAAAATGGAGGAGTCTTTCTCACAAACTTATGGATCATTAATATCAGTCGCAGCCCTCCTTAATGAACAAGACGAATCTATAGAGAAGTTAAAGGGGAATTATCATGGTCATTTTTAGGTGTATATCAGTATGTAGTGTCTCTACTTTAAAGAGTCCTCTCCTTCTGATGTTCAGGTGTATATCAGTATGTAGTGTCACTACTTTAAAGAGTCCTCTCCTGCTGATGTTCAGGTGTATATCAGTATGTAGTGTCTCTACTTTAAAGAGTCCTCTCCTGCTGATGTTCAGGTGTATATCAGTATGTAGTGCCTCTACTTTAAAGAGTCCTCTCCTGCTGATGTTCAGGTGTATATCAGTATGTAGTGCCTCTACTTTAAAGAGTCCTCTCCTGCTGATGTTCAGGTGTATATCAGTATGTAGTGCCTCTACTTTAAAGAGTCCTCTCCTGCTGATGTTCAGGTGTATATCAGTATGTAGTTTCTCTACTTTAAAGAAATATCTGTAAGTATTGTCATCTGATCTATCAAAGCCTCTCTGTTGATTCATAGCAGGAGATTGACTCTTAATGAACTAAATCCCAACTTTGTTTTTTATTTA
>NW_011370862.1:0-4271 GCF_000735185.1 Notothenia coriiceps
CCCATCAGCTGTGGCCTGTGCCCGATACTGGCAGAACGACATTTTAGATTGCTACGGACTCGAAGAAGATCACGTTTGGCGTGTACATCGATTCCTCTGACTATTTGTGGCCCGGTTAGTGATGTCATCAGGTCCATGTGCCCGCTGTGGATGAATCCTCTTAAAGAATCTGCACACATCCGCTCTAGCTCACACTGTCACTCAAAGTTGTTTTTCTCAAACTTAAAGATGCATAGAAGTTCTCCAGTCATATTCCTTTTCTCTGTGTGTTTCAGATCCTGGCGTGTGTGTTTGTGTTTGAGATGCAGAAGAGCTTCTGTTGGGTGATTCAACTCTTCAGCCTGGTGTGCACGGTCAAAGGATACTATGACCGTACGTGCTTTATTCATATTATTATTATTAATAGCTATTATCTAGATAAGCTAGCATAGGTGATTTATTCTTGCATTGTGTTTCATTGTTTTTATCTTGGTTAATAAAGGACAAGTGATTTAGCATTAAACATTACAATTAATAACACAAATAAATCCCTTTTCCTTCTAATTCTTAAACTGGATCAACATTAGACAGTTTTTTTGTTGCTTAAACTCTGACTGTGTATTAATGAGCTTGTCTTTTATGTAACAACATTGCATTCACATGCTATTATATCAGAAAGTCCCACCTGACAGAAGCAGTTACACACAGTAGTGTTCTGCAGAAAGCCACATGAATAATGGTGTGTTTTCTCCCCACAGCAAAAGCAGTGAGTGATAAGACGTGCAGCCTCCCGGTGGAGGAGGCGGGCGTCATCTGGGACAGCATTTGCTTCCTGTGCCTGCTGCTACAGAGGAGGGTCTTCCTCAGTTTCTACTTCCTGCATGTGACCGCAGAGCTGCAGGCCTCTGCCAAACAGGCCTTCAGGTAACACCAGGAAGTGACTGATGAGGGAGTGAGGAAGGGGTCACCAGATAATTAAATGACATTTTATCACAGATCGCAAAAAAGGTGACATACTATAGTATACTTTATGCAAAGTGCCAATAGAAAGTATTCGCCCCACTCTGAATTGTTTGGGTGATAATTGTTAACAACATTGAATTAAAGTAGATTTAAAGTGGCTTGATTGATATTGCTAAAAATGAAACAGTCAGATCTGAATTATTCAGATTTTAATTAGTTGCAAAGATTCATTAACCATTCAAATAATTTCCTGTCACATTAGCCTCACCAAATGCTGGGACCTCTGTCTCTTTCTTCAGGGGGTTCGAGCTCTTCAGAGCCAGCATCGTGAAGAACATCAAGTTCCACCAACAGGTTGAGAGGAAGTCTCTGTCACAGCTCAAGAGATCGTAAGTGTTACACTACAGTAAGTGCAGCTGATGGACATTGTTTCAGGAGAGGCGTTGTAACAGTGGACCAAAGAGAAAGTAGAAATGGAAAGCTGGATGATGTCATTTTTTAAATAATGAGCAGTAACTTCAGTTGCCTTCAAAACAGGCTGGTTGCAGGTGAACGCTCTGTTAGCATTGTTCATCAGTCCACCTATTTTTAATACATTTGTTTTATTATTTTGTACAGACATTTGTGGTGCCCAGACTTTGGTGATCCTCGGATTGTTCCTTATGTTACTGTGCAGCTGAAGTTTTAGGTGTTGGTTGAAAGATCCCCTTAACTTGCTACAGTAGCATGGCTGTAGGCTCTGGCTGATATGTTGTCTGGCTTAAAGCATATGGACACCTGATCTTTGTTCTGTTTTGTGATCGTGGAAGATGTGATTTCCTGAGTGTTGGTTAGGTCCATAGGCTACTGTAACCTAAACAGACTGTAACCCTCAGTTATCAGCACATTGTGAAAGGTTTAGCAATGAGTCGTTTCCCTGGCTTCACCGCGCTTATACAGATTTGGTCTGTTAGGGACTGTCTCTACTTCAAGATTCTTCTAACTGAAGCGGAGGAAAGAGGCAGTGAGCTGCACTGTATTGGAGATGGTGAAGTTAAAATGTTTGTTGACAATAAGCCAAAAAGGTTGTGAGATTAAGTCTGTTCTGAAGGGGATACTACAATAACAACAGAGGAATCGATCAGGTAGATTTTTGTGGGGTATGCTTTGAATGTTCAGACAGTTATGCACATAAGCAGAAATTGTGCTGAAACACATATTAGATACCACAGGTTTATACATTCATTAATAAATAAGGATGTGACAATCAGTTTGTCTCAATGTTTTTGCAAAATTCATTTGTAGCGCCCAATTTAATAAAATGTCAACTTACATTTTTTTTATTAAGACCTGCCTGCCAAACAACCACCACCATTTTCAGTTAGTGGATTAGATGTGGCAAGAAAACCATAGTTGACACCAGGAAGATGTACCTTTACATTAGGGCCACAGATCATAGGTATTATATAATTAATTCTGTTTCCTGACCTTCCCTTTCTGTCCTCTCCTCTCAGGATGCAGAGGATTCGCTCCAAGCAGCAGAAGTATAAAGGTGGACACAAAACAAGTGAAGACTCTACTGAGAGTCACACTGCTGGTAGGTTTACTGGTCGACTAGAAGCTATCAGGAAACCAAACAGATCTCTGGGCCTTTCCGTATGTTAACTTGTTTTTATCTGCAGGTGCTGCGACCTCAGGGTTTTGTCAGTTTGACTTTGAAACACAGAACCCAGCTAGGCCTGCAGATAGAGGAATGTTGTGACAGTGGACTGAACTGTATTGTTTTCACATTGATATACCACATCCTTCACATACCACTTGTTGTTACTAGAGTATATTTGAATGATAATATATGTACGTGTGTACATAAAACTATATGAATCAATGTATAACTATTAATCTGCAGAAGAACCCCACAGCTTGCTGAGACTCACATTCCTGCTGAGGACCTGTTTAGTTTGATCATAAAGCATGCTGCAACCTTGTTTTTGAAAGTTGCACTGTTAACAAAGTTATATTATTATAATCCCATTATGTTGTTCTTTCGAAACCTAAGCCTTTTTCTTACTGACAGTATCCGGGGAGAATCAAGACTGCAATTGTCAGTTTCACACATAACCCACAAAGAAGCCTTCACGCTTACTGAAATACTTTGTTTGGAAGAGATGAGGTGTGGCGCCTGGATAGAGGGTACAGGAGATAAGACGTTTTGGTAAAAAAAAATCAACATTTTAGCAAGGGCCCTTACCAACAGAAGTTCCTGAATCAAGTTGTCTCTCTAGTAAGACTTTTTCGTGGCCATTTTAATAAAAAATGATCCGACCTCTTTGCATTACATGTCACCTGTTAGACGCTTTTATCCAAAGCGACTTGCATACATTCAGTACTGTGGGCAATCCCTACAGGAGCCATTTGGGGTGAAGTGTCTTGCCCAGGGAACCAGCCTCCCACCGGATGTCTGTTTGTTTTGGTTGTATGCAATAAAATCAGCTCTATTCAGACATGGCAAGAACGCAATAATAATGGAATCTCCTGGGCACATTCATGTTTCCATAAAGATAAACCATTTTAACAATCTTTTGACATTCACCTAGCACCACCGAAACCCAAATGAATGTTTTTAAATCTCTATGATTGGCAGAACCATTATCAGGTTTGTCGTGTGAATGAATCCTCTTCCTCCCATCTTAACCTTCTCTTGTTCCCCTCCAGAGGCCAAGAGAGGCAAGAGGGGTTCCAGGAAGAAGTGGCACCAGCCGTGGATGGACCATGCTTCAGGTGATGCAAACATTATCTATCTTTGATTTAAAAACAGGATGCGCTGCTTATAACCTAAATGAGGCATCAACTATACTGTAATGCGGCTTTCACACCAGCGCTTTTCCCTTTCTAGCTCCGAGCTAGAGCTTTTCTGGTTCAGCTCCAGTTTCCCTTTTCTGCTCCCGCTCTGTTCACACCGCCCAGAGCCCGACTGGTGCTGCCGCTGCTGCGTCATGACGTCACCGTTTACGTCGCTGACTTGCTCCCAAACAGCGTTACGGCGCTCACTGCAACAACAACGGGGATCTGCGTTGGGTCGACGATCGTTTTGCTTTTAATCATACGAAGCCAAATTAAATTAAATAACGACTTCGCCAACCTTATACTTTTCTCCAGAGTGCCGTGATTCATTGTTTATTAATGTGTTTCAGCGGCATTTACCGACCGCTGCAGTGCTGCTCGTCCACTGGAGTGTATTCTCACGTTAGCTCCGGGTTAGCTCACACGGCAGCGGCCGCTGTAATGCATTCACTGTCCGACTGTCACACAAGCAGCTGATACGTATCCCCAGTTCCCCTTAAGTCAGTGGT
>NW_011370863.1:0-2475 GCF_000735185.1 Notothenia coriiceps
CTCCTTTCACTTTACCACTGCTTAGGCCTATAATAAATATTAGGGCACCGTTCGGTAGAAAAACAGTGAATTCTTCCTTTTTTGATAATGGTTTAGATACTGTCTGAGCCTGTGTGCTCGGGAGGGTGAGAGTCATGTGTCCACTTCCACAAATCCATCCATCACATTACAAGTGTAACCTTAATGGCTATGACTGGTGATATTTTATACATTTTCTTTTTGTCAACAAATGTCACGACCTCGATACAAACTGATGAACCCAAATGCACGACCCAGAGACAAAGTCTTGAATGTAAAAAAAAATCATTTTAATTTCACAGATCAGGTAATCCCTCTTAACAGAGTAGGTACAGAAAATAACACAAGGTGCTCACAAGGAGGAAAAAACTAGGCGTAACAAAAAGAGAATTTAAGAAAAACTTAAGCCTACAAAATTAACAAAAGAAACAAAACCTGACATGAGTGAAAAGCGATCCTTTCTGAGCTGAGGCTTGGCACGACCATTCAGAGAAACAAACAAGACGAACTGACACAGGACAGGGGAGAGACAGGACTATTTAAACATGAGGTGAGTGGGAACAGGTGGAAACAATCAGGGGCGGGGCAGACACTGATGATGGCGGGAAAAACACACAAGGGGAGGAAGAAAACGGGCCTGAAATGAAAGACGAGAGGTAAATACAAAATAGAACAGGAAATGGAAAACGAGACATGACAATAAACACATATATATTTTTACACAGTAGAGCAACACACGTGGATTAATGTGGATCAATTGCTGTCTTCCATTTTGATAGAGAAACGTTTTTTTAAAACTGCAGTAACCCACTGCTTCTAGAAAGTTACTTTTTATTGAATAAACCTATAAATGTTTGACCATTAATCCTTAAAGATAAATGTCTTCATAGCCGAGAGCAGACAGGAAGTGAAATCAGAAGTATTGAGGGATGTTGGTAGGGGTCTTTCTATGGTTTGTTGACGATAAGAAAACCTACAGAAATACGGCAGAAGAGGTGACAGTGCATCACATGTCACAGCATTCATTCCCTTAAATTAACTTTATTATTACTTATATCGAGGAATGTGTGTGACCACATGGTAATTGAAGAAGCTGCAAACAGCACTGATCGTTATAGACTTATTGTTCATACATTTAAAGAGTTGCCCATGATCAAAACATTATAATTGTTCAGTCATGTTTTGAGGCAATTAAAAACAAACGTGATGTTGGCAACATGTACTTTACCAAAGCCATTTGCACCTATGATTAACTCTATTTCACTCCCTCCTGTCAGGCTACTGTTAAAGCATGTCTTCTTCAGTGCATGAAATAAAGCTGTGCTCAATAAGCCTTCATTTGTCTCCTTCTAACCTCACCTTGAACCTCCACTTGCTCTATCCTGAACCTTTCCCTAATTACCATTAACCACACTGAATTGCATCTATTAACATTTTCAATATCCTCCTCTGCATGGATCCAACCATAAAACCCCAGTTAAATACCTTACCGCCATATGCTCTGTGTTGCAGTTGAGAATTTAATTTGTTCTCAGTTCAAGTCAATGTGAGTCAATGGTATTCCAATCATTGAGCTCAGTGATACAGGGATTTAAAATTACAAATAGAATCCCTGCTGGTTATTCGGTGATTGGGTAAAGACAGAGAAAGCAAGAATGTTGCTTGTTAACATCAGATTGAAAAATAATAGATTTCACACAATAGTTTTAGGTCTATTGGTTGTGGAACACTCTATTTGTCTGTGTCCATGCAGTTTTTCTCAGCATCAGTTTTATTTATTTTTTGTGTTTGTATCTGGTTTCGTAATTTCTTGAAACCAAAGGAACATGTTTGCCCCGAGATGAGATCTGAAATTCAAGATATGGACTGTGTGTTATTCTAAATCAGGCATGGGCAAACTAAGGCCCGCGGGCCATATACGGCCCGTTGGGCTTTTGAATCCGGCCCGCCGAATATTGGTACGCAATTGTCCAAATTATAGTAAAGACCGCATTCATTTTGCCTTTTTCCTGCAATACCCGGCATTTCAGTTGATCCCACTAGATGGCGCACTCTAGACACAATTTACCTTTGCTGGAGTCTGGTCTATTTTCTCAGCTGGCCCCACTCGGCAACCCGGCAAGATCGGCGAATACAAGTTGTAACAAGTAGTAGCGCTGAGCAAAGTGACTAGAACGCGACCACACGCTTATAAAAGCACTTATATAAAATCAGGCAACACTAACCAGGCTTAGTGTGATTCTGTTTATTTTTACCTTACTTTAATAACCATCCGTTCACTGTTATTGACCATTGTGAAGAGGCAGACGTTTTCCTTTTGTTTTGTATTATTGCAACTATCGGTGGAATCAATACCAGTAGCGTGGCGTGGGGAAAAAATTAGGGGAAGCCAATAATACCTCCTTTCTTTTGGGGTGGGGGGGCGTGTGGTGGTCAATGTAATAACGTAACCAGATG
>NW_011370864.1:0-5891 GCF_000735185.1 Notothenia coriiceps
AAACATGGTATGGAATGACTGACAGACTGAGGGGGGAGAACAGGTGATGGCTTAGGGACAGCTTTTTCTGCACTGATGAAAGTCTTCAAGCTTACCTGGTAAGACTGCTGATATACTCTTTTCTGAATTTGCATGCATGCACATCACTTCGAGTTGCTAGATGCTGAAGTTAAAGTGGAAATAATGCAAAACAGGATATTCTTATAGGTTATTAATGTTGTCCTGATATATTCATGTTAGTCTGTTGTGTATTGCAGCAGAAACACCCAGCGTCTGGGTACACATGCATGAAAGTATGTCTGTCTGCAGGGAAAGTAGAAGGACAGCTTTCATTCATGCACTGCTGCTTCCATGCTAGCAGCTAGCAACAGTGGCACTACACTGCTCTCCAGCTAATGGGCATGTGCATCTACTGAAATTGCTACATTTAGGAGGGCATAGAAACACTTTCCCCACCGAAGTCACATGATAAAGACCAAACTGCCAGACATTTTACTTTATGGTGCAGTATAATGTTAATTTACCTCAAACTAACCCCTTTTCTGCAGCTCAATTTTCTAAAACAAATGTTGTTATGTGATTATGTTATTTCATCTCAATGTAATTTTACAATTAAACCAAAATCATGTGACATACAGACAGACAGCTAAGCTGAGATCAGAGTTTACACAACCCTGTGTCCTCTGAAATTACTCTTTGGAAAAAACAGATTCTGATAACTTGGCTAATGGAAAGTAACAGATGTACCGGCTGGTAATAGAATAGAGCTGTCAAAGTGAACAGCATTGTTGCCCTGGTCAACTGATCAAAAAGAGTTGTCGTAAGGCTCTAGCGCTGAAATGACATTACTAAATCACAAATAACCCCATAGCGCTCAGTAACAGCTGCCCTTAGTCTGGTAACATTAGAAAGTGTGTGTGCAAAAAAGGATACACACATTAAAAGGCAGCATTTCCTGTCTAACTAAGAAAGGATCCTTTGGGACAGCTGGTCATCATTGTACCTCGTCAACACAGCTCAAAAGTAGATCAAAGTCACCTAAAAATATGATGATATATAGAACAGTGGCCCCAGGGTTTGTTAAGCATGAGCAGCAGAAAGGAGTGTTTTGTTCTGACAATAAAAAGAAAATGTGTCTATACGAACACAGAAGACCGAATCTGCAGAGATGTTGGAGCACAGAAAAACAGCACCAGAATTAGCTAGCAGACACAGTATTATTACCACCTGGAACATGGCTCTAAACAGGAAATGATATACATGCACAGTGGGCTGTATAATGGATGTATAATTCCTATTAGAGGTTCTCAGTGGCGCAGAGTGAGTTTTCTTTAAGCCCCGCCTCCGATCTACCGCTATTGGCTCCTCAGTCAAATGAGTGGAGAGGAAAAATAACTGAAATATAATGATTTCAAATAAGGGCTCTAAAGTATTAATGCTTGATAGTTTATTCAGCTTTCCCAACGTAAGTCAATGGGAATAAGTCTTTTGGCGCCCGATTACGTCAATGACTAGAACTGGAGTGTGTTACCATTGTTTGGCCACAACACAAATGTTCTTCAACGACCGGCGCACTTCCTAGAGGCTTGGGCTGTATCTGCACTCTCAGTCTGTCCCTTATCTCCCTAACCAAAGCTTAGTTTTGAAATATATAATCTTTCCTTATATCTATGTCAGCGAAAAAAATGTACTTTAAATGTTATTTCTTCAACCCCTTTACACAAACTAAACTCAAAGAAAAGCATTTAAACTTTGGTTAAAGATGTATCAGTCTGACATGACATGAGGGGAATAATCTCTATTATCTAGCTAGATCATTCACTCGAGCAACCATCAACGTGAATAGTGGCAATATAAATCTTTTACCACCATGATGGATTCACTGATCAGCGTATTGACCCATTTGTCAGATGATGTCTTGGAATGAATGGCATTGAATCAGAAGCAGTCCGCTAAATCTGTAATAACCTGTATCACTCTTCCAATACATGTATGGTTATTTGTTGATTATAATCAAACAGACTTTTTGCTTTTAGGCAGGCTGGGCACATTTTCAGTGGCCACTCGTCAGTAGATCAACTACTTCCTCTAATGGAGCCGCTTTAAATGTAGGCAATTAATTCAAGACTTTTATTATATACACCTCGAAATGAATACAGTGGTCCGGCCTCGGTGACCTCGATGTGGGTACAGCCATGACCTGGAAAACATGGAGAGCATCACATTTAACAAGTGATGGTCGCTCACTAACACAACATAACTTTTCAAATCCTACAGAGTTCCAAGTTCATGCGCATCAAAGTACTGTATGGCTTTTGTCTTCATTTGTGAAAAATTAGCAAGAGGAAAGGACCGTTTCTTGCTGATTTGGCACAAAAGGCCTCATGGTTAGCCAGCATTCTGACTGGAAGCATGTTAACGCTGTCCTACATCTTGATCATGGCTGCAGGCTATCATAATACATACAGAAGCTATAGTAATGACCCCTCTGTCATGGTGATAACTGGGGCAGATGAAACCTATTGAATGAACCTAAATGTACATCGTGCCATTAGGTCTCTATCTTGTTAATGGATATTGAACACATCGTTGTGCTGGCTGTAGGAGCAAAGAAAATATGACATTATTGATTAATCTTGAAATCCTGATAAACAATATATGCAGATAGCTCAAGTATATAATATGAATTATCCTTTTTTTCCTCAGTGTGTAAGGACTTGCTAGGATATGAAATGAAAAGCATTTAAACATCTCTATTTAAGCAATCTGTGGTATTAATGAAAGACAACAATAATAAGAATCTTGCCTACTGTGGATAAGAGTTCCTGTTTTAACTGATGCCTCCCTGATTGCATCTCTGGAGTGGGTACAGGTGGACAATCTTGTTGGTTTACAGAAAGGAACAAATAAGTGGGCAACAGTCTCTCAAACAGCACTAAACGTGTGCTCCTGCTAAAGAAAGCTTCACCTACTAATCATGGCTGAGCATTGTTGCATACTGCAGACACAACAACCCCATCAGGTCAGAGGAGCGGCCATGTTCTGATGTGAAGGGCTTCAAGGAGTCTTCCTGATCCGGTCCCTGTAGCAGCACCAGCCTTTATACCAACACTGCTAAAAACATAAGGGAAAAATCCTGGACCATATATTAATTTCTACTAATTAATAACAATAAGGAGGAGGCGTGTGGTGCAGTGGGTTGTGCGTTTGTGATCGGATCAGGGGGCCACAGGTTCAAACCCCACCGCAGTCGTTTTGTCCCTGAAGACACTTCACCCCAAACTGCTCCTGTGGGGATTGTCCACAGTATTGAGTATGTAAGTCGCTTTGGAGAAAAGTGTCTAACAAGTGACATGTAATGTAATGTAATGTAATAATACATGTAATTTATAAAGCTTTTTTTAAGACATACAAAGACGCTTAACAAAAGTTGAGGGTGGTTTATTGTGGAAATTACAAGACTTATTGTTGTATTATTATGACTAATTATTATAGATAGACTAGATGGATATCATATTATTATTTTTATTATTTTGTCATTTTTTTTTATTATATATATTTTACATAACAAAAGCATTTAAGTATAAATAATAGTTGCACATAATATAGAAATATAATAATAAAGTATGTTGTAATAAATATATAAAAATAGGAAAGGAAGAAAAGGAAGCATAATAAAAGGGAATTTGTATTAGATTATTATTATAATTATTACATATGTAAAAGTATATACAAAAAAAAAGTATTTTCTAAAACGTAACCAACGCCTAATAACAAAACTAAAGAAGAAAAAAAGGAAAACAAAGAGACAAGAAGAGGAGAGAATACATTTGTAAATATATTTGTATATAAGACTTAATAATACTTTTTATTATAATGACATTTGAAACATTGTTTGGTGGTTGTCTTCACTTGTGTTAAAATATCAGTTATTCGGATCTAATGACCTAATTTCATGATGACAAATGTTCGCTTTGATCCTTTTTGATCTTTACATACATATAAGCACTTCCCTGGTGTCCATTCAGTCCTGAGTGATACTCACAGCTTCTGCCTTTACCTCCTGAAATCACTTTCCATCTTTTACTGACTGCAACCTCCATTGGCTGCATCTCAAACAACTCAGCAGTGAGGTCCTCTGTGATTGGCTGCCACATGGCTCAGTGGGCGGTACACAAGGTTGCAATTGGCTTCCTCTGTCTCAGGCCATATCATAAGGATCTGTCCCGAGGGATATGAAGAATCTGGGTTACTCGACAGAATGGGATCGGATGTATGCAAAGGACGGAGCTCTGCACTGTAAAGATGACAGTAATAACTCAGCACCATTATTAGCTGGTAGGGAGCACTTCACAAAAATACATAAAGACAGTGTTATTTGTATTCATGAATAACATCTGCATATATGAATGCAACATTTTTATTTTTCAAAGTAATGTTCATATGTTATGATTTCAAATCAGATTTTTCAGACATTATGAATTAATAAACTCTATCACAGATTATGTCTACATAGCTATTAATAACTATGTTTATTACAATAAATAAATACTTCCAATAATAAATCCAGACAATACGGTGGTGAATCAGATGAAGTTGTGCTGTGGGTCAGCCAGAGGTCAGTGTTTATCTCACTCTCTGCATGCAATGCACAATTAGATAGAATAGGAGAGAATTGACTAAAGCAGTAAGATAAGTGACTTCCTGTGCTGGAATAATAAATAAATTGTATGTGTGTCTACAAAGCAGATTAAACTTGTTTCACTTAAAAAGGTTGGACCGCTGTCAAGGTCGCCTTAATAATACTAAATCAACATTGTATTTATTGTAATGCACATATATTGTAGTACAGTGAGCACGTTTAACATTTAAATTCTTACGCTTATACATATTTTTATTTTTATATTCGGGATTGTGGGAAACAGTATTTCGATCTCCTGGGAAGATTGACAATAAAGTTAACTTTGACTTATTTAAATAACTTTTTTCTATGTTATTTTATTTTATTTTACTGCACATTTCACTGTAACATCTTGTGTTTATCTAATTATCTTTATTTTTATATATATTTCGCTCCTACTTATTCTAACTACTTTCCTAATATAAATATATATATTTCAATTTTTGTTTATTTTATTAATTGAATTCCAAAATGATTTATTCTGATCCCTATTATTATACAAACCTGACTCACTTATTTTGTATCGTGGGTTTACTGGCTCATGGAACTGGATCAATCATTGAATGCATCTCATAAGGTGTTTTATATTGCCCATGCCAATATAATGAACACAAAAGTCATTCAATTAAAGAGATGATTTGTTAGGTTTATGCATGGCAAAGGGAGGATATGAGCAATAGAGTAAAGGCGGCTTTAAAAAATAATAAACTGAAAGGTGAGATTTAAGTGAGTCAGATGTGAAAAGTACAGTGGCTGAGAGGTGAAATCGACAATTACAAAGTGTGAAACACTTTAACAAAGGTTGAGACAAATTTACATTTTGTAAAACAAATTTACATTTTATAAAACAAAATTACATTAGCAAAACACTTTTACCAAAGAAAAAACAATTTAACATTAACAAAAACAAATTAACAAGATGCGAAACACTTTAACATTTACCCGAAACACTTTAACAAACTAGAATCAAACCGGAAAGGGAATGCCCATCATACCAGAAATGATGTGCAAGTGATTGAAATGTTTGTTTTGGCGGATAGACCGCCAGTACCTATGTTTTCAGAAGATATTAAGATAGTGTCTATGGAGCCAATTTCATGCCATAACTCCGCAAACAAACTAAACAGGTTTTACAAATGCCTCATGGTTCACTAACAAACACAATGTGGTTTGCAAATACAAAACACCATCTACAAACTAATGCATTTAG
>NW_011370865.1:0-2848 GCF_000735185.1 Notothenia coriiceps
TCCATGTCTTCATCCCTATCGCCCACACTCACTCCATCCATCCCCCTCTGTAAGTCACCCTCCCTCCCTCTTAAATGGGGTGGTTTGTTGTCGGGTGACTCATTTCTAAGCAAATCTGGTCCACGGAGGAGAGGAGAGTGAAAGGCAAGGGGGGAAAGAGGAGGGGAGTGTTGGGGTAAAGGGGCCCAAGAGAGTAGAAAGTAAGAGAAAGGGAAAGGGAAAAAGAGGGAGGGAAATGAATATGTGCTTGCGTGCCTTTGCTCATTTCAGATGGATCACTTCCATCCTATCAAAACAGGAAAAAAAGAGAGAGGGAGGGGGGGGAGGGGTGAAGAGGGGGGATGAGGTTGCCAGTGAGCGAGGATTAAGGCCGGAGCAACTGCTCTTTTCTCCCCTCTCCTCTCTTCATATTCATGAATATGATCAGGAGAATGACAATTAAAAGCAAGCAAGACAGCACTACTGCTGTCAAAATACAAAACCATTTGCACAACTGTACTATGGTTGTATTTGCAACACAGAGCCTCACACAGCTAGTATCAATACTCGCTTGGTTATGTGCACTGATGAAAAAATGTAAAAGCCTTTAGGAAGTAGATACATTATGCATAAATCAATATTTGTTTGGTGATTTGTCTGACAAAATGGTGGTAACAACAGCTGTTGGGAGAATAAGCAGGATCAACAGAACAACCAATGCATTGCTCACTATAGAGTCAACTATTGATTTTGGACTATCTTTTATAGCACAGAGAGAATTGCTCTATAAAAGAATGATGGTGCAATTTATTTTCAGGACAAACAGTACATTATAGTATTCAATGTGCGGCAGGAAGCATGAGGGTTTATTGAAACATGATTAAATGGTACGAGACAATGGTAATTAGATGTAATTACAGCAAACAAGCAATAACTTTTCACTATTGTGTTCCTGTTAGATAAACACCAACAACTTAATCACGCGGGACCAAAGAAGAGCTCAATGTCACACATGAAGGAGGGGCAGTCTCACCTGTTGGTTTTTTCATTTTCAATAATTACTCGCTCCTAAAAGCTGGAATCTGGAATTGTGAAGCTTCATCCATACTGTTGACGTTCAAATACATTTTTTTAATAAATGACGCTGGCTGTCCATAGCACTGAGTGGCTGCTCCAAGCATTTCTAGTTGAACCTGTCTGCAGTTTTCAGAAGGGCACCAGCACCCTGACAGCACTTTGATATCGAAAAAACAAGCAAGTGTGCAATCGTCCGAAATAATTTAAATATATGAAATAGGTTGGAAAATTCAAAACACGATTGTATTTGAAGTTATACTTGAATCCATATTTGTTGGCGTTTATCCTTTTTAATTCCCTGTAAAAACTCCCCACATACCAAAATGCTGCCATCTAAAATGCCAACATTCAAAGCTTCATTTAAAAAGCCCAACAGAAGCCAAATTAAAACCAACATTTGGTATAGTCCTGGCGGATCAGTCCAATCCAATTTGTTTGTATCCTATTTACAGAGCCAACTGTAGGAGAATGGACAGCTAGCAGACAAGATAACTTATTTAAAAGTCCTAGTATTATTCAATCAATATTTCAGCACAGATCCACACCTCACCGATGGAGTTTTGATTGGCTTCTGTTTCTTCGACTAATGGAGGCTTGCTGTCAACAGGCGCAAAAACAAATCAAATAAGCCACTGAACAAACTGGAGGTGTGGGCAGAACTTAAGGGGTTTGACATCCAACCTTTCCTCTCTCTCCCAACAACATATACACTTACAAACCCCCCTTCCTGCTCTCTGAATTGATCGGTCCGTAGTGGATTAGCTTCAGATTGTCATAGCAGTCTGACCCTCTCTGGCCCTGAACAAGCCTTGCTGGCTAATTGAAAGACACACACCAGTCTGCAGGATTAAAGACCACTCTATCATTACACACAGAAATAAACACATCCACATAGAGCGAGATGGGCGGTTCATTGAGGTTTTGGATGTGTCAGGCCAGACGGGAATAGCTTGCAGTTGCAACACTGAGACAAATGTAACTAAGCCCTCAACGCAAATTGGATGTTTTGTGTGTGCATGCCTTTGAATTCAAAACTGTGTG
The DNA here is from genome assembly GCF_000735185.1 of Notothenia coriiceps. Classification (NCBI taxonomy): domain Eukaryota; kingdom Metazoa; phylum Chordata; class Actinopteri; order Perciformes; family Nototheniidae; genus Notothenia; species Notothenia coriiceps. Next base: position 2,098 of record NW_011370865.1, read on the forward strand.
TGTGAATGCACTACATCTGCTTACATAAGTACTTGTAAGTGTGTCTGAGTTCATTCTTGAGTGTGTGGCAGTACCTGTTTCTGGGAACAAACTGCAATAAAAAAATAACAAAATAAGGAGAGGGCAAAAAAGTGTCTGAGTAGAGTAGCAAAAGCACAGAGGTAATCATGGAGCACCCCCTCGCCAAGCCTCGGCTGCAGGTAACACGACTAACATCTGACCCCCCGAGTCCAGGGGAGTGTGCCTCGTACACAATGCAGAGTGTGCAACATTATATATAAATGTGTGTGCAAATACAAGCAAATATAAGTAGTGTGTGGTTGCACATATAATTTGCAGGATGGCAATTCCGGGCATTAGTCCCACATAATAAAACCTCATTTTGTATGTATTTACGGAGTGCACAACTGCATACATTTCATGTATGTAATGTGCTGTGGATGCAATACTTCTGTGTAATGCGTTATTACATGTAATTCTGCCTGGAGCCAGGCAGCTGAATGAGTTTCGGTAGTGGATGGCAGATTCAGAAAACCACAACTACTGAAAAGAGAAGATGTGGAAGGAAGCCCAGAGGAGGGGGATACGGTAATGACGAGTTTGTGTGTAAGGGCGTTCTCGGTTGTACATTCCCCCACGCGCCGGCTCTCTCTGATTGAAAACAGCAGTGCCTCGGCTCAGCCTTCCTCCGGCTGCAGCAGAAAAAGAGCCTTGAAATCCTGCCTGCATCATCCCGCACAGGCCCCCAATG
>NW_011370865.1:2870-11338 GCF_000735185.1 Notothenia coriiceps
GTGTGCCTTGGCAGTCTGATTGAAAACAGCAGTGCCTCGGCTCAGCCTTCCTCCGGCTGCAGCAGAAAAAGAGCCTTGAAATCCTGCCTGCATCATCCCGCACAGGCCCCCAATGTGAAATATTTAGGTTAGCAACGTAGAGAAACAAGTACCTCTCTTTGAAATATTTAGACTATATACCCCATAACACTCAACCCCCACAACCGCTCCGCTCTTACTCAAACCCTGCCAGCTGCGTATCAATAATGCATCCTGTTTCGACAAGATAGATACATTTCAAAGTGGAGGCCGTGGTTGGTTGATTGGAAGTTGGATATGCCACAGACCAGTTTGGTGAGAGTTTGGGGGCCTTATATGTGATGGTTTAATATGAGGACATGGCTCCAAGCTAATTTCTCAGACATAACATGTTTTAAACAACAAAGAAAATCCGTCCCTTTGGTCAATTCACAAATGCCAAGAAAGCAGTTGTCAACATCTCATGGTGAGCTTTAAAACTGGACAGTATGTTCCAGCTTTATCTATTTAATTGAACAAAACTTTGAGATATTTTCTTCAAGATGTCAGATGGGGCTTTCATGTGCAACAATCAACATAAAATATGCCAAAGGAACAATAACGTGTGTGAAGATTTTGAAGGTTGCTGACTTACTAAGATGGATGTTTTTTCAAATGTTTTCCAATATCTGATCTACACCTTAGCTTGATCTCAGCTGCTGGTGGGTTTGTCTGTCTCCTCTTTAGTGTGTAAGGAAATCGTCCTTGATGAACAAAGTGCAGCCTGTAAATTGTTCTGATGAGGAGTTTCTGTGTACTTGTGAAAGAAGCCCTCTGTTCTTGCGGTCTCGCTGCTTTTCAGTTAAATTATTTGTCTCTGGTACCGCCACCGCCTTGAATGTAACACCAACTTTTGGCACGCTTCCCAGAAAATAATCTAGCAACAAGACTTTATCGAAATAAGTAGACTGTATTTTTCGGAGCCAGCACCCTCCTTTTGTATACGTACCTATTGAACCCTATTGTTGTTACTTTTCACTTTATCAAAGGCCCCTTTGTTAATTCTGCTAATTTATTCTCATACCACACAGCCACTTAAAAACACAAAGTCACAGCTTTTATGCTCGATGGAAGTATTTTAATTTAATTTTAAAGAGTCCTAATTAGGTGTCGGTTATGTATATACATAAAGGGAATTTCCTCAAAATACCAACCTCACTTTCCTTTTATAATAATTGAGCTCAAATGAAATATTTCATCAAATCTTTTTTTTTATTTTACCTGCAGGTATTACAGATTTTGCACAAACCTGGTATTTATGCTGGATTTCCGGCATTCATCTGTGCATGTTCTGCCAAAAATGAACAACTTGTACCAAACTGTAAAAACTCTAAGAACATTAGGCATGCCTCAATAATAATGAGGATCAGCTGATATTGGCCTTGTTGACTGTCATCCAATAAGATGACATAGCTAATGCACAACAACAAATAGGTTTTGGTATCAGCAGCCATCAAGCAAATCAACACTCTAAAGAACGTATTAGTCCATCATTTCCATTCTGCCAGATTTCTACCCAACCTACAAAGTCAGCAGTCGAACGTACCTGTATGTGATCACATTTGACATTTCAGCACTGACTACATATACAGTATACTGAGGATGAGGAGCTGCACAGTTTATGGAGGCCACGCGGTGGCTGGTACACTCAGACAGGCTGATGTCAAGACTGAACTGTTGACCTTTCAGTAATGAGTCCTTCTCTCTCCCCACCAGGCCACCTTAAAGCCCCTAACACACATCCACTATTCTTCCCCTGAAGGGCTCGCAGTACATATTGAAGGACACGGTACTTGAACACTGCATGGTAGATCATGAATTGTTAAAGTCGTGCCGAACGCGGCTAGTTCACTGCTCAAGGACAAATGTGAGGTCTGCACTGATACAGTTAAGGTTACAGAACAAGGCAATGACAGAATTATTAAGCAAATACTCATAGCTGTAGAATGTATACTTTTTCTACTTGTTGAAGCCTTTAGATTTGTATTATCATTTTGAATCCATTTCCAAAAGGTTTACATTTAAAGAGCACACTGCCCTGACATGATGAAAAAACTGGGTGTTTAATTCTGACTCCTGGTGGTTTAAGTTGAGAATATTTAGTCTGTTATCAATTATGTATAAAACTGTATAATTTTTATTCGTTATCATGCTCAGTAATGTCATATCATGTTGAGCTAACAGCTGAAAATAACCAAGATATTATTTTGGGGCATGTGGCCCAAAAAGGTTACTGACACAGTAAACGCATTGGATAAATTACCATCAATGCAACAAGCCTCACAGAATAATGTTTTGTCATCGACCACCAAGAATCAACCAACAGGAGATGGGATGATTATTTTCCACCACTGCTCGATTAATACAAGCACCGCAGCGTTACCTCTGATTGCCCAGAGTTTCTCCACAGGCTCTAATCATAAACCACAAATATGAGCCGGTGGAAATGTTACATACAGACAGCTTTTTTTTCCTTGACACCGGTGGCGGTAATCTGTTGACTGGATGGTCATCCTGCTGTGAGACGGATAGAGAAATAGAATGAAGTTACCGCTGCCGGGCACCTGCTGATACTGAGGTTAGATATAAGCCTCCCCCGTCTCAAATCTGAAACGTTGAAGGCTTCACACACCCCCAACCCTATGTGTGTGTGTGTGTGTGTGTGTGTGTGTGTGTGTGTGTGTGTGTGTGTGTGTGTGTGTGTGTGTGTGTGTGTGTGTGTGTGTGTGTGTGTGTGTGTTCCCTCCAGGTCTGTGTGTGAGAAACTGTAGCCTGGAGGCTCTCTCCTCAGTTCTTATCTCCCTGACAGACGTTACCCCTGCGTGGCCGCGGCCCATACAGTCACACCGATGGAGCATGAGCGGAGCTTTTTCTGTCATTTCGGAAACTTTCCATCAGATTTCCTCTGCTTTGTTTCTGATAGTCAGATATGTTTTGTATGCAGAGATAGAGCCATTTCCCAATTTCTTGTATCTCATCTTCAGGGGATAACGTTCATTGGGAAATCACTTGGCTGTGGAAATAAAACTCATCTGGATGAAAACATTGCCAGTGTTTCTTCCAATATTTAGATTCACCCGGGCTGTCTGAGTAACACAACAGATAACAGATCTGTAATTATGCAGACTCAAATCACAATGAAATTAAAAAAGGATTTCCACGCCATGGAAATATATTTGCAATTATAAAGTATTGAACATTAAACACCTCAACTTTCTGCCTTGTTTTTCTATTTAAATCAGTATTTTGTAATACTGTCCTTTTGTATTTCAGTATTCCTCAAACTTGTAAAGCATCAGCCCTTCAACCCCTTCTTTCAGCTAAAATCTAAGGAACTTTAATCGTAACAACATTGATTTGTTTACCCATGAAAACAATGATTGTTCTCATGGTTTGCTGAATGCCGTCCTATGTAATTTACTTTTTTTTCAAGAATTGTTACACTATAACCATCTCTTTGTGTGATCTTTTAGAACAAAATCACAAGACCCAAGCAAAATGGCATTTACCAATTAATTCTGTTCATTTTATATGGAGCATCACGCTTGTTAAAAAGCACACAAAGCCACATTATGCTGTGTTGTAGTGAAGCTCTGACAACACTGTTTAGGCAGCTTGGTGGGAACCGACCTTCACTAAAGAAACCCCTTTGTTAAATCACAGCTGAATGTGTGGGAGAAGACAGGCGAGCCCAACACAGGTAGGGATAATAATAGGGTACGAAAGAACAACAAAACAAGGCTTCAAAATGTTGTAAAATTATTTAAATAAACAAATATTAAACCACCCGTGAGTATCTGCAGAAAAATAAAACAAACAGCTCTTTTTTAAATGATTTAATACAACCATAGTTTGTCATCTCAGTGGATTTTCTGCATTTTTTTGAGTTTTGTGATAAGACATCTGCTGTGTTTTATATTTGGCAGTGGTATGGTATTAATATCCAAACTCATCGAATTCAGCCAAGAGTAAAGCAGTAGATTTTCGTCCACTCCTCCCACATCCATGAGCTGTTCAGCAGGAGGTCATGTTGCTTGCTTCTTTTTCTCCTGCATTTCGCTCAATCGGATGCTACAGTTTTGTGGCCTGGGGCCGAAAGTAGAGGAAAACTAAATCAGCTCGATCAAGACGTGAAGATTACTGTAGATGGGATGTGACTGGAAGTCTAAACAGGAGGCCATTTCCTGTCTGTTACTGTAGCAACACGTCTATAAGAGCTGTAGACACAGGCTAGTTGGCTACCAGTTAGTGTCTGTACATTACGTGTATGTGTGTGAGTGAGAGGGATTAAGAAAGAATGTTGTATGGTATGCTTAACCTGTATGCAACTTGGCAGGTTCTTATTAAAAGTGACAATGGATACTAAAACAGTATATATACAGTACTTATTCAGCCTACTATGGACCTTGGCGGTAAATATGCATAGTCAAAAGTGAAAAAACTCAACTTCTATCAAGCATGTAACACAATTCCTGTGAGCTTCATTGTATGTAAGCAATAACGCATCTCAAGGCGTCCTTATTTGAAACAAAGAAACTGAAACGAGAGAGCCCAAGAACAATGGAGGCAAAGGATATGCCACGTATTCAAGATTAAAGGTTTATTTGTCACATGCTCATTGAATATGTGCAATGAAATGCATGATGGCACACACTTAAAGCTGTCCTGAACAGGCTAGTAATAAAATAAAGAAAACGACACAGTTTGGTTCAACATAGCGTTCAGCATCTTTCTCAAATTAAATCCTTTTAACTCATAGTTGGATCCATTTTACTTACAGTCATGTATGAGGTCACATTACTGTAGGGGAAATAGCCAATCATAAAATGACATCCTGTTAGTGTTCCTTTAATTTCTCCTATTGACAGTGTATATATTGAGTTTTATTTTACAACTGTTCCTCTATGGCTCCACCCGTCTGTCAGGCAGAATGTGTGTTTCATTAAGCCCGTCCAGAGGTTGGCCCGGGGTTTATGTCCGAGAGAGTCAGTGCCAGAGTTTCCCCCCCAATGACTAGATCATCTGATTATTTTAAGCAAAGAACTGCATGGTCCAATTTGTCCGTGAGTGCATGTGTGAAACTGTGTGTTTGTGTGTGTGTGTGTGTGTGTGTGTGTGTGTGTGTGTGTGTGTGTGTGTGTGTGTGTGTGTGTATCTGCAAAGTGAGTATGCGCCTTTCCAGTGGACAGCTATCTCGCTTGCCGCAGGCAATCCAGGAAATGCTTCTCCAGTGGTCCCTTCAGATGTGACTGTGTGTGTGTGTGTGCGCGTGCGTGCGTGTGTGTGTGTGTGTATTTGAACTGCAACATCAGCCCCCAGCCCAGTGCCAGCTGAACTTCCCATGAAAGGACTGGATTTATAGGGGGGGGGGTGTGACGGTCAGAGGGGTAGAGGACAGAGGGGGTCATAGCCTCCTGCCAACTCACTCTTTCAAAACTATACTCCAAGTCATGAGAGTTTTTAAAGGACTTTCCTGCCGCTCTCCTCCCGCTGGTTGTGCTGCTCCCTCGCTCTCCTCACCCCTCTCCACCCACTCTTGCCTTTATCTCAGTTTTCTGGAACCTTTCTGTCTTTTTTTCTGCTGCCTACCCCACCCCTCCCATCCTCCCATGCAATAGTTTTCTCTTGCCAACATCCTCTTTCTCTGTCTCTCTCTTTCTGTGCACGGTGTGCTGGGCAGATCCAGCTGGCGTCCTAGCAACCAAGCAAGCCATGCATAGCTGGCATCATGTGCATTTGAATGGATGGGAGTTGATGGTGTGTGTGTATAGAGGTTACAACCTCTTCTCACATGCCACATCCACAAACAGCTGTGGCAAGGCAGATGTGCACGTGGTACTACAATTGAGGGTCCACTTCCGTAAAGCATTCAATGCATTCGCATTTCCAGATTCATGTTACGTAGTTCGCCCAGACCTCAACGGCAATTGTTTTTCTTTGTATTTCCTTAAAGACATATATATATATATATATATATATATAAATGTTTATATCAGCTGTAACACTGGATCCTCTCACACAAGCTCCTTTCAAATGTTTTGTTTTTTATTATGTTCTGTTGTCGTGTTCTTGGCAAACCAGCTAGAGTTGCATTGGCCACCACATACACTGGAAAGCGTAATGAAACTGGAGCATGCGCATTGGTGTGCTTGCTATGAGTACTGACAGACGAGAAAAAGGGGAACCTGACAAATCTGCGTTTGAGAAAATGTGAATTGGCGTTTAGGGAGCTGATTAATGCATTTTACTGTCGTCAGCAAAACACTTAAGAAAAACCTCTCCAGCTGTCTTACAGCAGTGTTCACTCCCTAGATACCAGGATACTTGAGACAGAAATTGTCTGTGTTTGTTGGGTGCACTCCCCAAAATGCCTCCAAGCACCACCCTGACTATCTCTTCTTTATTCCTATTCCTACCTTGCTCCTCGCATCTTTCTCTCCACTTTAGTCTCTTCTTCTCCAACCTCACCTTTCTTCCCCATCTTTTCCATCACATACAACTCGCATTCTCTGCATCCTTTAAGTCGTTGCCCCGGTGGAGGCTGAGGGGAAATCATGACATGTGACAGCAGCTTGACGGCAGAAGAAAAAGCCAGTGCGCGCTGTGCTTTCATCTACCATTTAACTGAACAGAGAGGAGCTGTTAACAGTTCTCAGCAGGGAAATTAGTGGGGTGTGCTGGGTCCGTGTACACAAAGTGCTCGGGTGTTAACCGTTACATTATTGAGAGCCGGGGCCTTTCAAGCCTGACAGTTTGGATCTCACGCTGAGAGCTGGATTCTATCACTAACGTTAATGGCAAGTGGTTTTTATTCGGGACACTCAGATGTTAACGGGACAGAAGAGTTTGGTTTTACTCGATGCAATGTGTTAAGGTAGGATAATGATGACGACTTCAATGCTGGAAAATATCAACTACAGTCCCAACCAACTCATCGGGAAGCCTCAGTATAGCACGGTTCAGTTGCACCGTGGCATACAGAGCCATGATTATAGGCATTGCGACTGCAACCGCACAGCAATGATATTATCAGCCTGCTTGGAAGAAGGTTAGCTGTGGCCGAGCAGTAATAGTCTTCTTTCACAGCTAAAGCTAGTGTTAAACTAATTATACATGCATTCAAACGGCTCGCTGCACCCGCACTGCGAGGGGGACCCAAGTTCCCATCTGCAAAAACACGTGGGTTTGCTATCCTGGCTCCAAAATGGTGGAATGAGCTCCCCATTGAAATCAGGACAGCAGAAAGCTTGCACATCTTCCGGCGCAGACTGAAAACTCATCTCTTTAGACTCCACTTCGAGCGATTGAATTACTAACAAAGCACTTATATACTAATAAAGGGCTGGCTTATCTAAAGCCAGTTGAGTAGCACTTGAAATGTTTTAGCTCGATGAAACCTGATGTACTTACTGTACATTATATGATTCTGTTTTCTTCAAGTTTGTATCTTGTTGGTCGAATGCACTTATTGTAAGTCACTTTGGATCAAATTGTCAGCTAAATGCAATGTAATAATGTAATGCATGGTACAGCACATGACAAGTGAGCAAGTACGGTTTCAAAATGTCTTTCTATGTTTGGCTCTAAGTAATCTCTATCTACTAGGAGAGTTCTACTGTTGAACCACTGGAAACCTTTTTGTGTGAACCAGCTGGAGAAAATGCTCTGCACCAAGTTTCACCTGGGCCTTGGTTCCCAGTGTCATATGTTCAAGTTACATTTTAAGGGATTGGTTAAGGGCAATCTCCGCAATATAAATTGCAAACAAGAGGAGACATGGACGTGACGAATGAATGGTGAGCTTCCATTCAGACACTCTGGAGATCATCAATGTCCAAAGCAAAAAGAAAGAAAATGACCTTGCCCGCAATCATGTAACCAAAGGTTTCAAAGAGTGTAAGCTGTATGTGGTTGACGTAAAAATATTGACCTATAGACAAGTACATTGCTGAGAACATAAAACCATAAAAGTTAATCAAGGTTGGAGGTGCTTTGTCAACGGTGAGCTCAACAAGAAGAACAAATATAGGTCTACTTGACAGCATATAACTATTGCAGTGCTTTCAAATAATGGAAAAATAAAGACAACACTCATTTTCTGGGCCAGACTTCCAACACAGACAGGCGGTATTCAAGACACATGACTAATTGGTTCAATGGGTTCACTGCTCAGACTGCTGGTGTGTGCTTTAATTAGTAAATCACATTTTGAAAAATTAGTTGTTGGGCCATTTATAAAAATCATATTTTAGAAAGGGGAATCTAATGATGTCATTGCTTTGTGATTCACTACTAGTGGCAGACTGGCCATATGGAGTGTTGGGAGTTTTCCTGGAGGCCGCCTTCATATTTGGACCATTGCAAAATAAATAGTTTGTAAATAGTCATCGGGCTGTGGACCTGCCGGGGGG
>NW_011370865.1:11360-30794 GCF_000735185.1 Notothenia coriiceps
GTGTGCCTTGGCAGTCGGGGGGGGGGGAGCTAATAGATTAGATAGTCATGATTCACCTACTGTCACCACCATGAAGAGTTCATTTAATGCACATTTGGAATGCTAGAATATTCATTTTCTGATTAAAGGACTATTGTGGCCAGTTTCATGGATCTATACGGTGTAGTTCTTCCTAAAGTCCAGGTCCATTTTACATGTGATTGTGTCAAGCTGATATTACTAAAGAATCAAAAATAATTATGCACAAACACAATTCGCATTTAAAAAGCAGTACAAACAAAGAAAATAAGGTGAGATGAAGGGATAGTTAAAGAGGCTGCATGTACACATCGAATCACAGTTGTGAATCCCTTAATAGCCAATGTTATTCTTATCACTTACGTTGTTTCTCTAAGTCACAAACCATTCCCTATGCACTCTTTGGATAAGTTTGTAAGACAATAAAACACAAAAAGAGAAGAGTATATAAATGCTGCCATCTTTGTTTGTTCCCTCAGCAAAGAGCCAGCTGGCCCACCTTCTATGATTAAATGTATTAAACTGAAAGATTAAGGTGCTACGTTACTTTATACCCATCCTGCGTTGGAACACAGGGTCACCGTTTAACACCAAGGACACATTCAGCACAGAGGGGGGAGTGGATCACAAAGCCTGGGCTTGAATTCAGGTACTTGGAACGATAAAAAAAGTATGTGTGTTTGCTTTCTGAGTAAATATGTGGAGATTTTACATGTGTCTGTAAAGGATTCCTATGTTTCTGTGTGTGCTAGAAGGGGCAAGAGTACCCTCCGTGATATTTTGAGTCAGTCACAGTGCTATGCTTCCAGCTAGAACAGTAGCAGCTTAGCCACTTCTGAACCTCCCACACATCCCCCCCAACACACCGCCAGGCTAAAAAGCATCTTTGTTCTCCCAGGAGATCATGCAAAATCTCCAGCACCAATTTCTCACAGATTTTTCTAAATGTAGCTTTACCTCTGTCTTTGGCAAAATAGTTGATGTTGTTTTTGTTTTGTTTTGTTGTAATCTTAGCATGGTGATTATCCAAACTAATTCCTCAGAAAATAAGTGGAAGAAGAAAGAAGGGAAGCAGTTTGACCGGTCAAACACGCAGTGTGGAGTGCAACACTGCGGGAACACACACAGAGATAAAGAAAGCTTCCAAGGCCTGCCTGCTGATGCGCAGTGAGGCAACTCAGAATGCCGACATGTTCCTGGGTTTGAGTATTCCTGATTGCGTGTTCAGGAGTATATGTGTGTATCGGATCAATGTGTGAAAGTGTCAAAGGGCAGATGGAAAGAGAAAAACCCCGACTGAACCCCGTGCCAACAGAAGCCGGATCACCAGACTAGCAAACGTCAAAAGTCAAGACCCAGCAGAAAGATCAAGAGTGCATGCAGACATGACCGGAATACTCGTGCTGGACGGAAGAGAAGACTTAAACAGTACAAAGAAAGACTTATAGTGCTTAGAAAGTGTTAGTTGATATGCAAAATAAATAGTGGATGAAAAGAAGGGGAAAATTATAAAAAAACAAGAAAAAAGAGAAAGAGAAAAAAACCTGGGCAAACTGGCTCACACCAACATGAATAAGAATTTAGAAAAAACCTTCCAACAACCCCACCACCGGCGTGTCCACCGCAGGGCCAGAACGCTGCAACCAGGGCCTCAGACTCATAAACCACCATTCACATTTAATTTGTGTCCAGCAGGGCTACAGTTTCCTGCCACGTCGTGGCCATATAGATCCCCGTTTTCAAGAGAGTGGTTTTCGATCTGAAGTTAAAAACATTTAGAGTTGGCCCTTGTCCTGCAATTTGGCCCTGCTGTGGGTAAAAGGGGTCAATCAAAATCCTCTGTTGCGCTTTGCTGAAAGCGGGCCAGCAAAGGAGAAAGAGACGGATACAATTCCAATGTGAAGATTGAGCGAGACAAGCATCCCTGCAGCTCTGATCGCAGCCCTGATCCCAGCGTGTGTGTGTGTGTGTGTGTGTGTGTGTGTGTGTGTGTGTGTGTGTGTGTGTGTGTGTGTGTGTGTGTGTGTGTGTGTGTGTGAAAGAGGGATTTATGTTTCTGTACGTTCATGTGTGCAAATGTATGTGCATGTCTTTTAAATGTGTCAATAGTGGTGTGTGAAGGTGCACACCTGATAACGCGATAATGTATGGAGTAGCATCATCTAACAAGTGTGATTATAGGTGTTTGTGTGTGTGTGTGTGTGTGTGTATGTGTATGTGTATGTGTGTGTGTGTGTGTGTGTGTGTGTATGTGTGTGTGTGTGTGTGTGTGTGTGTGTGTGTGTGTGTGTGTGTATGTGTGTGTGGGTGTGGGTGTGTGTGTGTGTGAATTTGCCATATATAACTTGTGTGTGTGTGTGTGTGTGTGTGTGTGTGTGTGTGTGTGTGTGTGTGCAGGCAGTGAAAGCATGCTGTTTGAGAAAATGGTCACATTGTGTTTTATGGGATGTTGTGAGGTTTTTATCATATTTGCAGCTAAATATCTCTGCTGTTTTGTGTATAGCAACGTTCACACTGTGTTTGTGTTTTGATGGACTCACCGATGACGATGGTGGTGATCTGGTGCCTGCTGGCCCCGTGCTTGTTCTTGACCTCACAGATGAAAGTGGTGTTGACGGCGTCGTCCACCTTCCTCACCGTCAACTTGTTGCCGCTCACCTCCACTGTGTCTGGCATCGCCCCCGACGCCCTGGAGGGAAGAAAAGATGAATTAAGAAAAGGAAGGAAAGAGGGATGGATGGGAGGTATGAAGGGAGAAGAAGAAAAGGACAGGAGAATGAGGGATGACAGAAAAAAAGATTAGAGGACAGAAAGAGGGAGAAATAAAATGTAAGAAAAACAGCCGGTAGACCACGGTTTCAAGATATTGGATAAAACAAGATGAAGTATAAGAATATCAAAAAGACAAATCGATGAGAGAGGGGGGAGAGAAAAATGAGAAAGAAGAAACAGAAAAAGTCGAGAACCGATAGGGATGAGAAACGAGAAAAAAATGTCACTTTGGTATTCAAACACAGCATTAATGTGAGCAGAATCACAGACATGTGAACAGCCGTTCTGTCTCCCTGCTCAATATTCATCAAAAACACACTCTCACAAAACCCAGCACAGCACACCATCTGTCCATCAGGATGAGAAGTTAAGAACATTTGTGTTTATCAAAATATTAGTGGGTGATTATCGTTTAAGACGGAGGACTGTTGTGCACAGTTCTGTCGTGATTACATCAACAATCACAGATGGAGAGTGGCTCTTACGCGGTCCAGGTGATGGTGGTGGGCACAGGGTTGCCGCTGGCCATGCAGAGCAGCACTGCGTCTGAGCGTCCGACGTACCAGTTGTTGTCATATCCTTCTATGGATACAGAGGGGGGGTCTGAAAGAGAGAACGGGATGTTAAGGAACGTAAATTGCCTATCAATGACATGGAGATTGATGAAGACATTCTCGAGTGAGGAAAATCTCGTTGGTGTGTGAACCACAGGCCTTATTGCAGGAATCTAAAAAAAAAAACAGGCCTTTGAGAAAAGCAAACGGGAAGTGATGAGTGACTCATTCATGGATTTTAGGACTCATTCCTGCACCACTCTATTAAAGGGATAGTTTGGATTGTTTAAAGTGGGGTTGTTTGAAGTAATATTAGGCTAAGAACCAACTACATCAAAGTCGCATTGGTTGAGAAAAAACACCACTAAGATACAGGCGGACTGTTGCTTATTTAGACCCATGTCAGCAACTTCCTTCTTTATGACACATAAAGCTCTAGACGAGTTGGGTATTTACTGACATATTTAAATGTTGTAGATCAAAAATATATAACATATTTTAAGCTTGTGTTAATCGGGTACTTTTGTAGGAATCTAACCAAAAACACATTCAAAAACACATTGACTTTGAGGCGAGCATACTGGAGTGCTAAAATGCTAACTCATTTCTGGGTTATAGGACTCATTCCTGCACCACTCTTTTAAAGGGATAGTTTTGGTTGCTTGAAGTGGGGTTGTATGAGGTGCTTTTTCATAGTGTTATTCCTAAAGTAGATGGCAGTAGACATGCTTAGCAATATAATTCTGTGGCAGGGGGCGGCAGAAAAACATATTTTAGCCATCTAAAAAGACCCACTTTGTTGAATACGAACTAACTATAGACACACAATGACACTAACAAACTATCGATCAAGGCAGAGGTAGACCAGCTACTGTAGATAAAAATGGATACAAATCTTTTTTGGGTGACTAAATAATTTTTGCCCACTTCCACAACAGTACATTGCTCAGCCTTTGTCCTATACTTCTGTTTGTTTCTCCAAACTGAGGACGTGATAACTTGCATCTTCTGACAAGGGATAAATACATCATACAACCCCTCTTTAAAAGACCTGGACAACCCCTTTAATCCGTTTCAAATTGTTACAACATAAAGAAAACCTCACTTCAAGACTGAAAGGAATGTGTGTTAAGGTGAGGTGTGTAAGCTGTGCTGTATCCGGAGTAAAAACCCTGCTACCTTAAAGAGCTTTTCTCCACAAATATCAAAGCACACTTATGTTGGGAGGATAAGAAAATCAGTTAGAGTCACTATCATAAGTCTTTTTATTTGTTTTACAGTGAATGCAGACCAAAGCATGTAAGAAGTTAAAACAAGCTAATAGAAAAGCTCTCTTCACACAGAGAGAGATTGACCAAGAGAGAGAAAGAGACAGAGGGGAGTATGGGTATAGACGGTGTGTGGGAGTATGTAATCTGAAGTGTGTGTTCCTCCTAGAGAGCGCTGACCTATAAAAGCAGATCTGAGTTACAGCGCAGACAGGAGACATGATCCCTCACACCAGCGCGAAACTAACCCATACACAGTGAGGAGTCACAGTGTGTTAAGTGTGTGCTCCTGTTTGTCTATCCTTGAGAGGACCAAGGCTTCAAGAGCGAGGTCAATTTACCTCGATCAATGTTTGGTTTTAGAGTTAGAATTACATTTAGGAAAAAGGAGTGTACAGAGATGTCATTATTTCCACATCCTTAAACTATAATTTTCTGTCTCTCTGCATTCTGTTATTACAGACGCCAACACACTCACAAAGGCTGCACACATGAGATGCTAAATCAGATTAATTACACACTGAGATGCACAGTTTGTTTATATGTTGCTTTAAAGCCAGTGAAGTTAATTTGACAGCTTGAATTGCAGGCATGACCCTGTGTCTCCAGCCCCCATACTCAGGGTCTCTTGTTCTTGTAGAATCCATTTTTTAAAACACATTGCTGGTTACTTCTTGCTGCAGCTTGACAGGCAGTTTTGATTACTTGTGTATGTGCGTGCGTGTGTGCTCTAAAAATGGCAGATTATAAAAAGACAAAGACAATCTGTTCCATCTTTGCAGGAAACTGCAGCGAGGTCACAAAGGTGAGACAATGCTGTCAGCTTCACTAAATCTCTGTAAAGCCACGCTGAACCTGTCGCCTGTTTTAATCCTGTGGAAATGAATGGATTAGAAGAAAGCAAACATGTGTGTGTGTGTGTGTGTACATTTGTGTGTAAACATGTCTCCTTGATTTGCTCTACTCCAGAAATTGAAGAAAGGTGATTTTATGCTATTTATTTTAAAGTATCTTTTTAAAATTAGGTCTTTGGGTGTGAAATTGCGTGTTATCACTAGGCATCAGTTTTGCCTATCCTCATATTGTGCGTAATTATACAATTCTGGATGCATTTGTCACAATATGCCAACACATTTATAACAAAGGTGAAACGGTGGCGAACACAAACACCTTGATGGAAACTATACCTGCTGTTGTTCTGCTAATCAGCAAAGGAACACATTAACAAACATTTATGTGGATGGAGAGTAATAATAACAAACTGAATGTAGTCTATGCCAGAGGCCTGTACTACGAATCCAGTTCAACCCTGGATATGTTTGAGTCATCTGGCTTAACTAACCCAAAACAAACGCGATCTCGCTAAGCGGTCCTACGACGCTGGTTATCAACCCGGTAACTCAAGCCAGGGTTTCTCTGTCCGAAGTGGTGAGGATCGGGACACCTCCAGTAATCGAGTTCTTGTGTAGAATAGTGGTGGCGTGCGCGTGACAAAAGTATGAGTGTGAGAAGGAGATTAGATAGATGAAAAGAGTGCAACGTGTTCTTATGCGAGAGAATGCCAAATCTGTGTAGCTTGGGACGGTGTAATGGAAGGTGGACCCGATATCGGAGATGGAACGCTCAAGGGAAAGACGTAGCTGTGTGACAAGGTCAAGGCGAGCGAGGAAGTCCAATGGTACGCAACGAACAATCCAGCCACATACCAAAACCACCACAGCCACCAGAGACAGACCCACACCACAGGCCCTACCCCGGCTACGAAAAACACGAAAGAGGTCTTTTATAAATACTAATCACCCAGCGTGCTTTTTTAAACACGCGGGTCGGCCGTTTCGAGAGGAACACGCTGTTGCTCTTTCGTATATAAGCCATGTGTGGTGTGTATTTTGCACCGATCAAAAGATAAATTTGATCTCGTGTCGTTAAATGTCAAGTAAAAGACAAAAGATGGCGACTCTACAGAGTGTTGAATGTATATATATAACGAGGCAAGAGAGCACAAATACACTCCAAACAGACAGAGACGACTAGTACAAGGAAAGACGGTCCCCGAGCGATGAAGGATGATTAAGGACGGTGTTGTATATTTAGGCCTAGTTCCGTGGAATGCATCCGGATGTGTGTCAGGCGCCGTCTGAGCCAGCTCGACGCGTGTCCCAGCTGAACCACGTGTTAATAGGTAAGTATAGTGTAGTCATTCACATCCTAAATTATACAAGGAATAGCTCAGTCGAGTAACTCAGCATTTAGACCGGCAGTTTAGTTGAGTGTCCAGTGTTATGACATAACGGTTCTTCTATACCTCAAAACATTAGTGTAATATTCGACACATGTTTTGTGACAAAACCCCGCCCTGTGCTACGATGTAACTTAATTACTCAGTACGAGAGGCTGAGCACACAGAATCGAAAGAGAACGCTCGTACCACAACTAATGTACTAGAAATTGACACCTCGTCGCCACCCGAAGTCTTGTGTTGCAGAAAAGAACACATGTGTAAGAAAGTCGACACAGAGAGGAATGTCCACCGTCGTACACCAGAAAATAGGAGCCTATCTCACATCTCAGTACCTACAATTTCAATTGAAGAAGTATAAACAGATTATAATATCAAATGAAAAGTAAGTCCTGCATACAGGCCTGCGAACAGGTACAAACACTAACCAGGTGTTACAACGATTGGGGTGGGGAAAGTGACACTNCTCAGATAAGGAAATATATGATACATTATGATGTGATATGAATGGTAATTGGACACATCGACGTCTGCACTCACAGTGCCGCGGACTGTAGGCTACGTAATGTTGCTTTGATCCGGTTACTTATGTTGTGGCAGATATTTAAGTAAGTACGGAGCCCTGGAGGGTTCACAGAGAGAAACATCAATAAAACAAGGCCACATTTTATTAATTTGTGCGCATGAGATGTAATTCGTGGCCTCAATTTAAATAAAACTAGGCCACGTTTTATTAATTTGTGCTCACAATATACTTTCTCGTTCCGCACAATAGACTTTCGATGTAGGCTAGTGCTAAATGCTGTCGGAGTGCACCGGAACGAGCACCACTATCATAATATCTTCTGAAAACAAATGCCCACACATACACACACACACACAGACAGAGACACACACACAAACATACACACACACACGCCCTGGCGACTGGACATCTTGTTCATAAAACTAATAATATGGCGTAATAATCTGGCAGTTCGATGTGTCTAACCGTAAGAAAGTATCTTGTGCGAACGAGAAAGTATATCGTATTAATAAAACGTGGCCTCGTTTTATAAATGTTTCTCTCTATGAACCCTCCAGGGCTCCGTAAGTAAGCTTTCTTAAGGCTAATGTTATATTAGTCAGATTGCTCTGAAGATGGGAGGTGATATTCTATTAATGTTCACACAGTCAGTTGATTTTTGCCGGCCGTCTTTCCTGCAACGGCAGTTTAAACTGTATTTCATTTATCCTGTAATATGACTTGATAGCTTTAAACTCAGCACACTGAGCTCTGATTGGTCAGCAGGCTGTGTTTTCACTGAGTTGATCTCTTATCCTGGAACCAAATCTGCTCCGGAGCAGGTTTGCCGTTCAGCATAAGTTACCATGGAGATCTAGCCCGGTAAGAAGTGAATCAGCGTCGTAGGACCGGAAACCCAGAGTTTACCCTGAAGTTAGCTCGCTAAGCGAAAATCCGGCTTCGTAGCAGAGGCCTCAGGTCTTTTGTTGCTATTGGATCAGTTGGTGGATTGATATACCAAGGTCTTGCGGGGTTACAACTAGGTTTAAAACTACTTATGCCAAGACTAGGAGCGAATATTTGTCCTCAAATATCACCCATACCTTACCCTACATCAGTTTCTCTGAACTGTTTGTTTATGTTATGTTTCATGTTGGAAACCCTGATAAACTAAAAAGGTGTTCTCAACTGTTAAAACAAATGAACCAGATGTTGTTTTTGTCATTTGAGAAGAGACTGGGAGGTGCTTTAGAATGGAGGTGTGCGAAGAAAGTGTTGCACACTAATATAAAATGATCCCCTCCTCATTATCGCTGTATAGTAGAGAGGATATAAATGTGCAATGTTTGTTCTTCATAGATAAGTGGTGAAACGTCAAATTAAACACCTAAAGACTCTGGCAAGGCACAGATCTATCTGTGAAGTTATTTGTATCCTTTTATGACCCATATGGAAAAATATCAACCTAGTGCCTATGCGTTATTTAAGCTCAAGAAGACATTATCATGTAAAAAGGTGTTTAAGTGTTTCTTACATTCCACCGAGAGCTGGACGGTGTGAGCCCACGGTCGCTCCTGAGTCTTCTGCTCCACCATGCAGGTCACCTCCCTGCCGTTATCTGCTGCCGTTGGAACCAGGCGGTACTCGCTGCGAACCGTCACTGTGCCATCTGGCCCGTTGGTTGTGTTGGTGGTGTGGTTGCCTCCAACTGACCCCAACCATTTGATGGTGGCCGCTGGTTTGCCGTCCATTGCCTCGCACGTGGCCACCACCACCGACTTGGTCTCGGCCTGAACGGTCACAACATTGGCAGAGTTCTTAGGCTTAGCTGGAGGCAGAGAAAGGGGGAGACAAGTGGGAGAAGAGCAAAATAAAGAGATATCAGACAAGAGGAGGTTCAATCAGTTTGAGATGTGTTCACGTACTGTACACCGTGGCACCCTGCTGTGTGTAATGCCATTCGGATGAGAGAGGGATGGGCCCTCTGGTGTGACCCTAGGCCTCAAAAACATCACAGACACCGAAAAGAAAGCAAAGCAACATCCATAAAAAAGTCCTGCAGTGTCTTTATTAAAGCCAATGAAGAATTTGAATTGTAAAATCCAGTTTATATACATTTTTATGACTTAATTACAGCTTGTATTCTATTAGAATATTCCAGAACAAAGCGAATCCCTTGCAAATGTGTGAAACAAAAATGTAACAGTGAGAAAGAGAAACTTTTTCCTTGACCCGATTATAATGCATGTTTTACATCAACCAATTGGTTTGGAGAGAGCTTCATCATCATAGACTTTCTTGCAGGTAGTTCCCCAATTGAAGTGAAACATCAAACATACCGACAGTTACTAGGTTTTCACATTTCAACAGCGATATTGCAACATTGCTTTCTCCTCTCCCATCACATTAGCGTTGT
This sequence comes from Notothenia coriiceps, assembly GCF_000735185.1. Classification (NCBI taxonomy): domain Eukaryota; kingdom Metazoa; phylum Chordata; class Actinopteri; order Perciformes; family Nototheniidae; genus Notothenia; species Notothenia coriiceps. The sequence continues at coordinate 21,133 of NW_011370865.1, forward strand.
TAAATCAAAGCGGACTTGTTCTATAAAGTGGCATTGTTCCAAGAGAATGCCCTTCCACTACCAATAAATCTGTAAATGTCAGTGAATTCCATTATTTTGTGATTTCAAGTGCTGCAATTTACTTTTTTGTTATACCCACTGTTCACATACTTCATGTTGTACTGCAGGGTGTGATTTTGTAATTTTCCTCTAAATTCCTTTCAACCTGCGGCACAGAGACTTTACTTATTGAAAAAAAACAGACAATTAATGAAAACACTTTTTTGCTAGTGCATTGACTGCTGATTTATTCGGGGTTCTGTCAGTGCTGAAATTGGTTTATCTGTGTTTTTGAAGAAAGAAATCATCACTATGATTCTGAGGGACTGACACAAAAGTGTATTTTCATGGTCATTGATTAAAGTGTTTGGACATTTTCTGATACATTTACACTGTAAATAGCTAAACATGGTTGAGCATGTTTACATTTGGACAATGTGTCATGTTTTTAAAAGAAGTATACCAACAACCAACAGAAAATACTTGAAAATGCCTATCCTTTTACCCCAGCATTAGTATTAACAACAGTGTTTAAGGTCTTTAAAATAAAGAAAACATGCAAATTACTTTAATATCCATTAGAGATTTTTATTTTTAACGCCCCCTCATACCAGCATTTAGAGATGATTCGATTTTAGTGAAAAATCATGGCAATTCAGGGACAAATGTTATGCATCAACTTCGGTACATTTTCACTTTAAAATTGGTATTAGCAAGAAAACCGAGCTCCACATAGTGGATAATGGAGAAAGCCATTGGAGCTTCTGTGTAGCACCTCCCCCTTCTATTTAATCTTGCCTGTGTAAGTACAAAAGGCTAAAAAAAAAAGCAAATTGGTTTGTGGATAGTTTTGTGACAGAAAGAAAGGTACAAATACTTGTTTTCAATAAACTGTGTGAAGGTTCTGACACAACTGGAAAAACCAAATTTTTCCCGGAAAGTCATTCTGAAAATGTCACATATGAGTGACAAGGTCACTCCACAGAAACTGCCCTCCTTGCTGTCACTGAGGAACTGCACACTGCTAAAGCAGCATCCCTCTCCTCTGTCATCATCCTTTTGGACCTGTCTGCTGCATTCGACACGGTGAACCATCAGATCCTCCTTCGCACTCTCCAAGAACTTGGAGTTTCAGGCTCTGCACTTTCCCTCCTCACCTCATACCTCGAAGACCGTACCTACAGGGTAACTTGGAGAGGGTCCGAGTCCGACCCTTGTCAATTAACTACAGGTGTCCCTCAGGGCTCTGTTCTTGGTCCCCTCCTCTTCTCCTTGTACACAAACTCGCTCGGATCAGTCATTAGCCCGCATGGTTTTTCATACCACTGCTACGCTGATGACACCCAACTAATTCTGTCCTTTCCCCGCTCAGAGACCCAGGTCGTCGCACGCATCTCTGCTTGTCGAACTGACATCTCTCAGTGGATGTCTGCTCATCACCTCAAGCTCAACCTTGACAAGACTGAACTGCTTTTCCTTCTGGGAAAAGATTGTCCCACTCTTGACCTAACAATCAACATCGGCACCTCTGTTGTTTCCCCGACTCAGACTGCAAGGAATCTGGGTGTGATCCTAGATAACAAACTCCTTCACTGCAAACATCCCTGCTACAACCCGCTGCTGCAGATATACACTTTACAACATCAGGAGGATACGTCCCCAGCTGACCCAGAAAGCGACGCAGGTTCTGGCCCAGGCTTTCGTCAATTCACGCCTAGACTACTGCAACTCCCTCCTGGCTGGTCTACCTGCATGTGCCATCCGACCTCTGCAGCTCATCCAGAATGCAGCAGCTCGTCTGGTCTTCAACCTTCCTAAATTCTCCCACACCACCCCGCTCCTCCGCTCACTTCACTGGCTTCCAGTAACTGCTAGAATCCACTTCAAAACAATGGTACTTGCGTACCATGCTGCGAATGGATCTGGCCCTTCCTACATCCAGGACATGGTTAAACTGTACACCCCAGCGCTTGCACTCCGCTCTGCATCAGCCAAACGGCTCGCTGCGAGGGGGACCCAAGTTTCCATCAGCAAAAACACGTGGGTTTGCTATCCTGGCTCCAAAATGGTGGAATGAGCTCCCCATTGAAATCAGGACAGCAGATAGCTTGCACATCTTCCGGCGCAGACTGAAAACTCATCTCTTTAGACTCCACTTCGAGCGATAGAATTACTAACAAAGAACTGCTAACAGAGCNTCATTTTGTTATTCGACAGTATTGTTGTTTTATAGTTATTTGTCAATGCATACAGTATAGCCTAACCCAATTTGTGTTCTTTGAAATTGAAAAGGATATTGCATTGTGTTTTTTACTTTTGTTGCAGTTGTATATTTCTTAAGTGTAATTTGGCTTGGCTTCCTATTTATGGACATGCTTTTATTTTGAAGGAGAGTTAGCGCTGTTGACAGGAAGTTGTTGTTGCTATGGAAACAACGTGACGGAGATTAACGGAGAAACGTCATGTCTACATATAAAGATGGAGAAAGTAAACGATAAAGTGTATGGTTAAGTGTTAGCACCCCCCGAAGAGGCACAAGCTCTTACGTTGATATTGGAGAATTCAAGAAATTGAATTTATCGAATAAAGAAATTGAAACCCGAATAGTACTCCAACGAACCAATTTTCGGATATTCGGGTACAGCCCTAAAAGATTCCTCCTTTAACTTCAAATGATTATTTCCTAATGTCAATGTGTAGTCTTTGTTAACTGTATGGTTGATTGTGTCTGCTTTCATCATATATTATATCAAACCAAATCCAGGTGACATTTAAAAAGTCTTATATTGTCTTTCTGAAAATGGAATATATCCCAGGAAATTAGATTAAACAAAGAGCCTGAATAGACATGGAAAGCATAGACAAAGCTTGACAAATGAGCAGAGATTTTAGATATGAGCGGGATAGGAAAGGAAAGGAAAGGAAAAAGGGAGGCACAAACAGAGGACAGATGAACTGAAAGGCATAAATAGAGAGGGATCACATAGAAAAGAGAAGAGAGTGAATCAGAGTGGCAGAAAGAGGTTTGGGATTGAACAGCAGGCCTAAACAAGTCAGGGGTATCAGGCCCTGATGTGTTTCCTGACATTGCATCGGATTGGGCACACTGCTAGTTATCAGAGACATTTTGTGTAGAGAGTAATTAGAGGGCAAGCAGGAAGTTATGCTGACAGAGCTGAATAAACACCACCAAAACTAACCCTTCGGTAGTACGACCAATAGCCTGAATGATAGAGACTGACAGGGAGGGAGAAATGAAAGTGCCTCATGTTTCCAAAAACTGTTAACAGCATGGAGTGTATTTGGTTTATGAAACCAAGCACTTAAAAAGCTTAAAATGTGTCATAGTCAACGCATGCTTCCATTTCTTCTATTAAAATTGCAATTTGGAGCCAAGAATAATGTTCTTCAATCAACTCACCGTCACATTTGCTCGCTTCAGAGAGACATTTACTGTGAGACATTGTCCCAGCAGCTTCAGCAAGGCAGACCCTTGCCTTAACCTGAACCTGAGACTTCTCTAAAACTCTTTCTTTCTGACTTGGCAAGCCGATCAAAGCCTGTGACTGGAAGATTGCCAGACTTAACGTAAAAAAACAAGTTGGGCATATCTGCCAAGCATGAAGATTTGTAACTGAGTGTGAAGCCGGCTGTTGCTGCATTAAGGCAGCATTCACACAGGACAGCTGACATCAGGACATTGTGTTGAAACAATCCAGACACCCAGAAAGCTAATTAGTGAAGCCCAGTACGGACCACATTAATACTTATATTTGGCCCACATTCTGCCAAGCAACAAAAGTGATGAAGACATGCAACTATGGCAGCGAGGACACAAACTTAACCCTGGTATTATGCAGAATTTAGCCAGACCCAAGCCACACTGTACCCCTTTTAAGACCTAACTCTTAACCAGATTACAAATAGTTTGCTGCATTTGGCCACACTTACTGCATACTGTGTGTGGTGCAGTATAGAGATGAGCCATTTTGGGAGCAAAAACCCCCTAACCATTGCCACAAATGACCCATTTACTTCCTTAAATCAATCAAAGTTGACCCAGAATCATGTCCTATCTGGGTTGTGTCACAGTGTGCAGCTCTTAAAACAGTTTGAAGCAATCTGTACACATTTCAAAGGCTGATGAAGTCCATTTGAAAGGCTGGTCCAGATAAAAAACTCTCAACAAGCATCATTGTTCCCAGAGGATAAATTACTGAATATGGTGAACTCTTTTCCATAAGGTTACATTTAAAAAAAAAATGTAAGAACCTCTAGGCAACTACTGGATGCAGTACCGTAACGTTTTGCATTCACATTCATGTTTACTTAACTATTAACTTAGTATATTAAGAGCTATTTTTGTATTCGTCCAATACATATTTTATGAAAAACACCTGCAAAACAAATATAATTCCCACCAGCCTCGGCTTTACTTTGTGTTTAATGAAAATTAGCAAATGTAAGTATGCTAAGCCATGATGCTGAACATTACACCTCTCAAATGTAAACAATTGTGCCATTGTCAATACAATGTAAGCATGCTCTTTTTAGCATTTAGCTCAAAACGCTTCAATTACAGCTTCACAGAGATGCTAGCATGGCTATAGCTGTCAGTCTTGTTGTTTTATTGATCAAAAGTTTATCTTCTGAGTGATGTTTGACTTGCTTGCTGATGTTTCCATACAACACCACTGTAGATCAATGTATTATATTAATATGTCAGTGTGACTCCACAGAAATAAACAGTGTCAGGGAAAGAGTCAATAAGTAAACCTGACCACTCCTGAATTCTTCATTGCTATTGGTTCAAGTGCAAAGCTGAAACAAATCCTCCAAATACTAGAATCTCCATACAATGTTTGGAAACACAGAAACTGAGCCTGAAGAACAGACACATTTGGATTTAGCAGTTGCTTCCTCCTTCTGCCCTCCTTAAACTTGGATTTATTCAATGCTGATGAAGGCAGCCAAGTCATTTATTTGTTGTATTTTATACTTTGCTGCAGAAGTTAGCCAAAAATCAATAAAGGTTTCTGGATCTTGTTACATTTTTGGAATTCACGCCTCGCCAGCTGCCCAGGTTTGTAAACATCTTGTCTCAACTTGACACGCTGCTGCTGAATATTTCCAGACAATGTCGGGCAAAAAAACATCTGTTTGGCTCTCAACTGTTAACATTACATGAATATTCAAGGACACAACAAGAGTTTATACTGCAATTATTCATCTGTGCGTGTTGTTTTGACAAGTCATTATTGGCTGCTAGAAATGTTGAAAAAATGCATTAATTTGAGTGTTAGACTAATTTAGCTAATTTAAGCTTGAGAGCACTCACTAAGTGCCTGGAATGAACAAAATAAAAGAAGAAATTAATAATCATTCCCAATTTCACTGTCGTTATTCAAGGAGAGAGGTGAAAACACATCATTTTGACTTCTAAAGCCAGCTCAGACTTGCCTCTGAACACAGAGCCCCTCGGGCCTCGTGTTTCAAGCCCCTTTGTGCTGCTGCATTTAACTGCATTTTGACTGATTCAGTGCTTCTACTTAAGGGCAAATGGAAACTTTTTTTTAAAACCTTCCTCTGCACTTTCCTCGCCGGTACGCAATGTTTTGTGAATCGGAAAATGTCTGAACATTTCTGTACCTATTTTTTGGATTTCTACAACGTAAGCAACCTTCCCACGTGAATCCTACGCACGGCGTAGACATCACAATGTCTACATATCTTTTGCCGCAAACTGAAAACATACCAATTGGCACTTATAGAGTTTCGCCGATTTTAAATGAATGCACCAGCACTTACGATGGTTTTCATTTCTATATAACAAATATACCTGCACTTTTCACTTTATGTTTTATTGCACTTATTGTAAGTTGCTTCTGATAAAAGTGTCCGCTAAATTAAATGTTATGTAATGTAAAAGAATACTGAGGCGGTTAAGGTTATAATCTCTTGCTTTTACGTATGCTAACCAGGACCTTGAGTCAACATGCAGTTACAATTTGCAATATACTTATTTTTATTTCATGTTGAAATGCCTTGTCTTCATGCTCCTGTGACAAAACATTTTCCCAAATTGGGACCAATAAAGTAAATTCTAATCTTATTGTATCTAGTCTAATCTAATGTAAATACATCTAATGTAATCTAACCATGAAAAGCTAATAATCTGACAGAGACTGAGCAAAACACATGCTTGAAAAATGTACTATTTCATATATTTTTCTTATGGGCTTTGCTGATGATATGTTGCCAGAAAAGTTTGGCTTCAGCCATTAAGGTCAACACCAGCCTTGAGTTATTTCCAAGATAAATGTTGTGCAGAAGCTACAATCTATTCTGCCACTTATTCACTCAGTTGATCTTGGACTCCAGCCAGTGACCCTCTGCAGTCCACTCGTCCAACATCTGGACTCTCAACATGTCCCTCTTCAAACTCCAAAACAATGTGTTATAAAACACTTCTGATCCACTAGACTCTCCCGCACCTGCATTTGTATTCCTGTCCTGCTGGCTGCACCATTCAATACAATGCAGTATTATTGGCTACCATCCACTGCGTGTGCTCCCTGTCCAGGACGATGTGATACCATTCACTGCCAAGTGAGTGATTCTTTATTCACACCCCAATAAGTGGTAATGAGATTGGCCGGTGCTGGTGCTGCATCCAATAAGTTATAATAGGATTGGCTGTCAGGATTATGTATTTCTACTTAAATAAGTTGTGAAATGATGGGGTTGCTGGTGGTTCTATATTCAATAAGATGTAATATGATTGGCTTCCAGAAGTTCTGGATTCAATAGGGTCTAATGTGATTGGCTCATATGGATTTTTTATCCAATAAGGTAAAATATGACTGTCTTCCAGTGACTTTGAGACACACTTAGCTCACCAATTACATTTACATGGACCAGAATCTGTCAGAGAGAGCTTGGCAGTGCTGTAGCGGCAGACAAAGGCGAGTCAGTGAGCTCCAGCAGGTATTTCCCAGTCTACCTCATCTTTGTGCCAGCAGCAGCAGTTTAGCAGGCTTAGCCCACATCCATCTGCAAACCCGCCAGAATCTGGCGCTGAGTTTTCTCTGCAAGACAGCCAAGTTCTGCATCTCCTGTTCTCCGTCAGAGAGTGGATTTTTTATTGTTTGTGTGAAGGTTTGCGTTAAAAAAAAACTACCAGGGGACATTTTTCTGGCCCAGCTGGGGGGGAAACATAAAAGGAATTTCATTTCATGCACCATACTGGCTGCAACAACTGGAAATTGATTTATTTTAATAATTGCCTCCCATTGTGTCTCTACAGTGACTTACTGAAGAGTCTAAGAACTATTTTAGCTTAGCCGTAGCTGATAAGGAACCCACAGACCTATAAGTGGGGCAGCAACACATTTACATTGGCAGCATGCCTGTAAGCATGCTCTCAATTCTCCATTCCTTTTATTGTATATCAAACAATTTAAAAAATACCATTTAATTACACTGAATGTGTACACAAAGGCCTCACACATATCCCAAATGTGACCCTGACAAATAAAACACATTAGAACAAAGGTGAAGAACCACAGGGAATCCATTAAACTTGCACAATATGAATTCAGTAAATGGTTCTGAGTGCATCAAATCAGATCATCCCTTGGGCATGCTACTATAATGTGAGCTTTGAATGTTTGAGCTCTTTATAAAGTACAATCACTGACACTACGGGCCATATACTGTAAGCACAGCACTCCTATACAATGATCAGGGGAACTGTTGTTATTCACATTCAAGCATGAAGTCTCCTCAGTGCTGTAAACTTTGAGAGGAAGACACCAGGCATCTGAGTCCATTGTGAGCGGAGTGCAAACGGGAGGACATGTGGGTGGATGAATAACACCAGCTGTCTCCAATTACAAACAGGATGCGTCCCCTGCTAACAGCAACTAAACAACTCGCTTTTTAAAATCAAGACACTGAGGTAACTTTAAGCAATATGCCAGATTTCATTTCATTTTGGGGGGCCGTCTTTGTTTCTACAGTGTTTCAGCCTGTTGATGAGTGGGGAAAATAAACTATGAAAGGTATAGAAGTTAACAGCTGTGTGGAGATGCAATTTGCATACTTAATTTATTCTAATTATTTCATTAGAGCCAGAGTTTTCAAAGTCTGACACTGTTTGCCCCACGCTCAGACAAACACAAGACAACTGCCTCAACTGTAAATGGCTTGGGAATTCTGATAAAAAAACATGAAAGGTTTTTTTTGGCTGATTTTGACCTCTCGCAGTAATGTTCTTTGTCAAACTTCTAATTGGGATAATTATTATAATCAAGTTTGGAACTTCATGCACAGTTCCCATGATTTGAGAAATGTAAAAGGGAAGAATAATGTTGCAAAAGAGTCAGAGTTAGCTCTTTATGCGTTTAACAATATATTCATCTGTTGACCACAACATATTACTAGACCAACTGGAAAACTGGGTGGGACTTTCGGCAACAGTTCTAAATTGGTTTGAATCCTACTTAAAGTGGACCTATCATGCAAAATGCACTTTTGTACGTCTTTTACACATGAATATGTGTCCCCGGTGTTTCAGGGAACTCACCAAGTGTCAGAAAATACAACCCTCTCACTTTTCCTCCATACCCAAATATTTTAAAAACGGGGCGACAACGAGCGGCTACAGATTCGATCCGACCCGACGTCAGCCCGGAATAGTGGGCGGTGACGCTCCGCCTACATGGGCAACGCTCCACATATCAGAACACCTCGGCAAATGACCGCTTGTGTGTTCTAAACATTTTACCTCGGACATGTTTATCAACTTCCCTCAAGTGAAAAGAGGATATTGTAACGTTCACAGATGGAGTCGGAAACAGGCTTCTAGTTATTAGGCTTTAATAACTCTTATTTTCTGAGATGATCACAGGTACAGGTATAGCTTGCAGGTTCAACCTCACACACTCTGACTCTAACTCCCACACATACCCATATATATATCCCTGTCAACATCACAACTTCCCGCCCTCCCCCGTCTGCTCCCCCAACCACAGGCCCGCACCTCAACCAGCCTCACGGTACAGCTCTATGATTGGCAGAGGAACGGGGGATGCCTGAGTGACACCCTCCGCATCCTATCAGGGTCGCTACACTACCCCCCCCACTACAAAGTTCCTCGCCCACGAGGAACAAACAAAACTCAGCACAAACTCTACAACAAGACACTGAACTTTGACTAGGAAGGTCTGGGTGGACTACCATCCCTTCCAGTGAGACCAGGGCGCATTCTTGCCCTCTACCGGAAACAAGGGGTCTCACTAAAAAACTTTACTACCAACAAAGTCTCTGTGGAGCCCAACTTTTCTCCCCTTTGGTGGAAGCTGCACCCTGTAGACCACTACCCCCACCCTCTCCAGTACTCTGCAGGGACCAACCCACTGGCTGTCTAGTTTTGGGCACCGGCCTTTCTTCCGTTGTGGGCTATAGACCCAGACCAGCTCCCCGGCCCGGAAATGCTGCCCTCTTGTCATAGTTCATAGTCTTCTGTCCACCTCGTCCAGTCTCAGCTCCATCTCCTTCAGTTCGCCTCCGAGTCTGAACCTCACAGAGTCCCGGGTCTGCTCCGCCTCTGCCTTCATCGA
>NW_011370866.1:0-1805 GCF_000735185.1 Notothenia coriiceps
ACCCAATTAAGAGAGACTCAAACCCAATAAGAGAGACTCAAACCCGATAAGAGAGACTCAAACCCATTAAGAGAGACTCAAACCCGATAAGAGAGACTCAAACCCAATAAGAGAGACTTAAACCCAATAAGAGAGACTCAAACCCAATAAGAGAGACTTAAACCCAATTAAGAGAGACTCAAACCCAATAAGAGAGACTCAAACCCAATAAGAGAGACTTAAACCCAATAAGAGAGACTCAAACCCAGTGAAACCCACAGTTGAATGGGATGTGATCAATGCCATATGGTCGATTAACAGTCCTTTTTCACCCTTTCAACAAACCGTCTTGAGGCGGCCAACGCTCTCAAGTCTCATACAGGAAAATGAAACCTTGTTTCCTTTCCTCTGTGATCAAACTGTCTCCTTCCTCCTCCTCCTCTTCCTCCTCCTAGCTAACGTAGCCAAACAGAGAAGATTCAGACCTCACGTGGACCAGAAACTGAACCAGGAAGTTAACCTCGAACTGAACCAGGAAGTGATCCAGGACTGTTATTAAGGACTTCCCCTCAGTAGGACTACAACACTAGAACTACAACTGTAGGACTACAACACTAGAACTACAACTACCACATCACTGTTATTGTCTCTCTGTCTACCTCCTCCTCCTGAAGGCACCTTGATTCTGATTTCCACCGCTCTGTTTTTCCCCTCTCTCTCCCTCTCTCTCTCTCTCTCTCTCTCTCTCTCTCTCTCTCTCTCTGCGGTCCAGAGTCTCCTCACGTCTTTTCATTTCCTCACTCAGATTTTAACGGACAGTTCTCAGGGCGCAGTCGCACTTCCGGACGGTTTTCTACGAGCCGAAGAGGACTGGATGAACTCCTTGTTGTATTTTTGTATTATGGCGTTGGGAAGTTTGTGGTTTCTGTCGTTATAAAAGTCTCGTACACTTTGTCTCAGCAGGACCTCAAAGAGAGTTCAGAACCAGCTCCTCTGTGTTATTAACTCGTGCTGTTCCAACAGGAAACAGGAAACAGTATTCCTGCAGTTTACATGCAGTGTTGGATCAGAAGCTTTCCAGCACGTCTGCGGCTCTAACTCTGGGACCAGAATCCCTCCAGAGAAATGATCCCTATTGGCTGTGCTTCTTTACCTTCCTCCTATCTCTCTTGTTGCCTTATTTGGTTTGATCGACTTTCTACTCATTTTTGCCTTTTTTAAGCCACAACCGACGCTTCAAATTCAAAACCATATCGTTGCACATGGTTTCTAATAAAATAATAAATTCTACAAATCACATATCGAAGAATTCCCTCACTTTACTTTGTGATAAATTAGAACATGCAACAACATCTCAGATTGATGCAGAAGTTCCCAACGACTGAATCCTGACGTAAAAACAATCAATACAAATAAAGTAAAATTGTATTTATTTAAATAATAGGTTTTGCGAAATACACAAAACCAGAAATCTATGAAATGATCACTCGCACTCCCACCCCCGCCCCCCCGGTGCCGTCACAGACGTGTTGGAAATATTCATTTTTATTTATTTATTTGATTTCCGACATGATGAGGAAACGTTCCCTGCCTCTGCGGGAGAAACAGAAACAAGCGCCCCCTCCCCCGGGTGGGGTTACAGGGGGGGATGGGGGGCGTTTGATGTGTGTGTGTGTGTGTGTGTGTGTGTGTGTGTGTGTGTGTGTGTGTGTGTGTGTGTGTGTGTGTGTGTGTGTGTGTGTGTGTGTGTGTGTGTGTGTGTGTGTGTGTGTGTGTGTGTGTGTGTGTGTGTGTGTGTGTGTGTCCTCCTCCTTTATACAGTGTCT
>NW_011370867.1:0-3560 GCF_000735185.1 Notothenia coriiceps
AAGATGTTTAGGGGGAATGAGTATGTGTCCTGTCAAAGAGTCCTCTGTCATGACTCCAAATCATTGATTGGGGGATCTGCCTAAGGGCAGAGGGACAGAAACAACACACACACACACACACACACACACGCGCACACAGAAGCAACATGGAATCAACAACTGCGGACTTACTACCTGGGATCCCGCCCAGAAGGGAAACCGACCAATGGAACACTACCAACTCACTGTCTAGCTCGCTCAGAAGTGAACTCTGTGTATAAATGTTGTGATCATTTTGAAGATCGGCGCTCTGTTTTTGACTTGCCGTTCCTGAGACGTGTCTCACACGCTGGTAGAACCTGAGCCCGGAGTACTCTGCAGAGTGCTTTGTGATTAGGTGATGTATTTGTATGTTTTTGCCATTAAAGCAGATTATTGTTTAACCCTTATCCTGGCTGCTTTGAATTTTTCCTTCTTTTGAGAACCCGCTCATATAGGAATGGCGCAGAGCAGAGATTCTGCCCCAACAAGAGCCACTATTGCAAGTATACTACGTCGTCGAGTGGCTGGGCATTTAACATGCATTTAAACAGTCCTTCGGCGCCACTCGATGATGTAGTATACTTAAAATAGTGGCTCTGCAGCAGGTTTACACAATATTGAGAAACAGCCCCAGAGTTCATTACTTCCCCTGGTGTGTGTGTGTGTGTGTGTGTGTGTGTGTGTGTGTGTGTGTGTGTGTGTGTGTGTGTGTGTGTGTGTGTGTGTGTGTGTGAAAAAAGCATTACCGGATTTGTTTGTTTTTATGCGCTTATCTTCATGCTATTGATCTATGATTTTAATAATGTCATCCAGTGTTGCCTGTTCATCATACTTTTAAAATAATTTTAGCGGGAATTGATTTGAAAAAAAACAAGTTGAGCAATTGGCAAGAATAGATTGAGCAGGTGATTCAGGTTTTAATTAAATTATTATCATCAATTAGTCATAAGATTAGACCTAATTATCATCAATTATATTCAATCTGACAATTTAATGAAAAGAAAGCTTGTTCCATTTCCCTCTTTAATTTAGTAGAGACTATGAAAATACCTAGAAATAAAACATGTTTTATTTTAATTTTGCGCAGACCAGGAACTGTTCATGATATTTAAAATTATTAGAGTAAAAATGAACCATTCAGTGGGTGTTCAAAGACAGAATCAGGCCATGGGCTTAACATGTACAGTCCCACTGCTACAGAATATCTACAGATTCATATTTAGATTTATCACTCTACTGTGACATTTTTCCATGCTTTAAGGTTCAAAAAGGTCTTTATTTTTCTCATACTGCCTGTGCTGCAGCAGCTCTTTTCACCCTCTGTCTCAAACCAGAAGCTAAAAATAGCTATGCTACTTTATTTAATTAAGTTAAAATGGCTTTATTGACATGATGTACATATTGCGATATCAAATATATGTTATATGGAACAATTCCAAGTTGACTGTCACTCACTGTAACTCGGTTTTTAACAGCAATTTGTGTTTATTTAGCAAACCTTTGGTTTTTAAATATATGCTTTGAAATATTTCCAGCACATTTGATGAGTGAAATGCAGCTCTGTTTTAGTGTCACAAAAAAAACACTGCCAGGGAACATCAACCAGGCAGAAATGTTTTCTTTTGTTTTCTAAATAGTATCTAAAATTCAAAAATCAGTTATTGTTATAAGTTATTGCATCACATTTATTTCCATTTATATTTCGGTCATTCTTCCCCTTAATTGTGTTCTCTCGCTCTCTATTCAATCTCCTTTCCTCTGCTACAACAGTTTGGTCAGCTAATGTTTTTCTCTCTAAATAGGATTACAGATTCCACAGCAGCTTCCATCTGCAGTAGCCACCATGGTTCAGCCAAGGGTAATGATGTAAGAGTGAAAACATGCACTCACAGCAACACAAAAACTTGAATCATAAATACTGAACACGCTCAGTCCATGCTGTTTGTGCGTCATACACTTTCCAGGCAGAGTGTTGTTATGTGTCCCTGTTGCAGATAGTCCTTGCTTTCTGGCTGTGGAACAGTTCAGAGGCTGTAAAAGGTCATAATGGTCCTGCTTGTTGAGGGTAAAACAAATATCTGACTTAAAAAAGACAGTTCTTTGAACTATTTTAACATTGGCACACTTTTGGGTCTATCATTTCCATGTCAATGCTATACAGAAACAATGCACCGACTGTAAAGTAAAGTGTCAACACTTCAAAGTTTCCTTGGGAAAGATACTCAACCCCACATTTCTGCTTTTGGCATGGCCAATGGTGACTGGGTGAATGCTGACTTGTATATTTATTTTATACTATTTAACTTCTATTCGACCAGGATAGTCTCATTGATTAGAAATGTATTTTTGCAAGCGAGTCCGGGTCAAGATAGGCAGCAGCACAGTTACAGAACACAAATTAAAAACAATAACAGAGAACATAGATGATCAGAGCATCATCATAAGAATTATCTACAGATAGAGTTGTCTTCTTCTCCATCATTAAGAAGTACTTTTTAGAGGAAGCAACTCCCTGAGTTTCAGTTTGTGTTGTAGCTGGTTCCGAGCAAGTGGAGCAGTTTAACTGAATGCCCTTTTCCCCAGCTCAGTGTGGACAGTTAGCAGAAACAAGTCCTCAGATGTATATGTGAAAACTCTTTGAGGGGTAGCAAAGATTGACAAGTAGTAATTCAATTCAACACTTTTAGATTCAACTCTATTGTCATTGCAGAGAGAGCAACGAAATGCAGCAATTTTTTGCAAATGCTCTTTTTATGACACATAGAAACTTCGGACATTCGCCAGTTGGGTAATAATGAGTATGACTGAAGCAATTGTACCTTGTAAAACAAAACGTGTACAGTCTCTTAAGCTTGTGTTAACCACAGACCTCATTCCAGGCTTCTGTATTTAGGACTCCTATATACCACTCTATTACGCTTGAAGAAATTGTCCTGGTCATGTACTTGGTAGCAGAATATGCAGTGATATTTGGCCACACTCTCCTAATTTGACAGTTTTAGGACGTTTTGCGAGAAATAAACTTAATTGCAAGAAAATGACATTAAATCTGGCAGAGTTTGTATTACTTATAAGGAGAGCCATTTCAGGGAGGGAAACGCAGCAGAGGGGGTTTTGGGTATTCATCCTTTATGAACCCCCAGCTGGCATTCAGCCTCCTGCTCACAGAACGTATGGAGAGCTGCTACAGTGTGTTAGTCATCCACTTCTGTGGAAGGAGACAGTATTCATCTCCTAGCAAGCTCAGCCTTCTTCCCCTATCACCTGACACCACTGACAGGTGAGAAGAGGAGAAATGTTCAGTTATTTTAAAAGTTAATTTGCAGTTTGGTGTGTCCATAGCTCTTTTTATCTGCTGTTGGCTTATATTTGTTTCATTGTTTGAGTTTTGTGTCAGGGTTGGGGAAAAATAGGAACCAGATGCAGTAAGAGGACTAAAAAAGGTCAAGTAACAAAAAGCGAGCTTTATTAAAAAGCTGAAAACAGGAAAAAAAAAAGAAACTACTTAACATAAACAAAACCGTCCCGTAGCATACTGT
>NW_011370868.1:0-5253 GCF_000735185.1 Notothenia coriiceps
TGACTGCACCTCTCGCATGCTCTCTCGTCTCCTCTTCACACACCACACTTTTCGCGGCACACGTACTTACAGCCAATCAGCTCTGAATTATGTGAGATGGTGGTGGGGATGTCAGCTCAGTGCCCCTATGGTAATTATTTTTTTGCCACACACATTGGCCGTTTCTCAATCGCGAGGAAACTGGCTTCCAAGCCAATATTTCAAGGATACTACGTCATCGAGTGCCGCCGAAGGACTGTTCCAATCTCCAGCATACTTGGAATTGCACCGAGGCCGCGTCCTTGGTTTGGGGGTAATTTCGAGGCTGCACATGGGTAGACTTCGCGTCCTTCAAATCCCAACAATGCTTTGCGCACGGACCAATTTCCCCAAAACTGTGGAGGAAAATGTAAGGCGGGGCCTCTCATATGACGCACACTTGCTAGCCTGTTCCACTCTTCGTTTTCCGAATGCCAGGAAAGATTCTTGCCTCGCTTCTGAAGGAAGTGACTCGGAAGACATGTGCTACCAAGCAAGCATCCTCGCTATTGAGAAACGGCGATTAAATAGGAAAATACTCTGAGCATGCGCAGTGTAGTTTTCACAGTCACCATTCAGTTAGTTAGACAGTGAGAGGGAGGGGCATGATCGGGTTTTGTCCCACATAAACAGCTCAATAGGCACACACTTGACACTAATTAGAACACAGACTAAAACAGCAATGTACAGACGAATCAAATGATTAAACATGATCTTAAAATATATTTAATATATTTTTTAATTTATTTTTTGCAATCATTATTTTTAATACTTTCTGCTGACACTAGGTGGGGCTGTGCCCCTAATGACCAGTCGCGACTGCATGGGTGAGTGTTCTTAGTTGCTATCATATGATAACTTTAAAGATATACGAAATAGCAGGAAGCACAATAGAGCAGGGGTTCCCACATTGCCCCTACAAATAGAATCAAATTATGTGGGAAACACTGGATAATAAAAACATATTTTTATTATATCGCGACCCCCACTTTGGAAACCCCTGCATTTTAGAGTATACAGTATGCAGCTGGTTTACAAGTGAGTGCACAGTTCACTCTGCCGCCACAGGGTGGGGGGGTAGAGCCATGTGGAGACAGCGTGTTGATCAGAGTTCAGCAATCTCAGTGCAGGGGATACTTCACCTAAAGCTGTCAGTGGAGGATAAAAAGGGTTAGGGTTATCAGACCAGAAACTAGATAGTGGTAGACCTAATTTAAAAACAAAAACATGAATTCAGCTCAAGCAACTGTGTATGAAAAACACGTTTTTTAAATCTTTTTCTGAATGCCAAATTGACTATAACGTTTTTACCTTACATAGAAACCTATTTGCTCATGGATGGCAATACTAATACAGGGAGATATCAATTTGGCTTTTACGGAGATAATTGTGACATTTTAATAATGCGGTCTGACTTTTAGTGGCTCTACATCTAGATTAGGATGAGGAGAAAAAAATTATGTATTTTGTTTAAATGTTTCACTTATAATACAAAATACCTTATTTAAATGTCCATAGTGCATGTTGCACGGCCCGGCCCCCTTACATTGGGGAGGGTTGTTCTGTACTCTGACAAGATTTTTTGTTTGATTAATTGCTGTCAATATATAATGTGTCAGCCCACCTGTACTTGGATCAGCCTAACGGGCCACCACTCATCTTACATCTAGTTAAAGTTACTAAATCACCAAACGGTGGTGTTAGTGACTGAGCATAAACCAGCTGCTCCGCCTTTTCAAGGATGAATATATTCATTCAGACCAATTTCAAAGCACACCTAATTACAACATGCTCATAAATTACACAATAGCGGAAAGCAATCCAATGTTTTCATGATGCAGGGCTGTAATTCATTTGTGCTATTGAGTTGTTCGAGTGAAAGCAATCAGACCTTCTATATTAACAACAACCTCTGTGCTTAAATCATGTCCCAGCATGCCACTGAAGAGACATTTCAACATCAGTACAACACACATTTAATTGCAGATGTTTTATTTAAATCTGCAAAGAAAAGCATTTACGCAAATGAAAAGGAGTAGGACAAATATAATTTAACGTATTGAGCATAGAACTGCATAAATTAGACTTTTATTATACAGCATGTGGTTCCCAATTTAGTTTAATTCATCAACAACTTTCTCCGGTTTTGGACTCTTCACCATGACGGCAAGTGAGGAAAACAAAGTTATCTCCACAAATTCAAGGAAACACAAGGTGAGTAATCTATATTCAAATGATCATTTGGGGTTTAAAGGTTTTCTTTAACTTGACAAACCCTCTCTGCTTTCAGATATTCAAGTTGAAAGCAGCTTGTTGCACGTCACTTCTAGCATAATAAAGCATCCTTAATGCTGTCTGACTGTGACAATACAAACACATTGGAGCTGTGGCTCTGCTGATTGGAAATGTCAGAGATTATTAGTGGGATTTCTCTGGGTGAACCTTTACGATGCTTCTGGGGAACACTGCTCTGATCAATGACATTGATCCTCTGCTACATGGATGGCAGATAAGATTATTGATCTGAGCCGACCTTTTGGCCTCTTGATCTTCTGAGGCTGTAAGGACACATTGAGATGAAAGATTCATCAGGATCTTGTTTGAAGCGTCAGTGAGAACATCTGTTTTTTTTCTTCCACTCATCATGGCTTTTTATTTCTCTACTGGCTGGAAGCAGGGCATGCTGGGTTATTTGTTGTGTTTGGAAGGTTACTTTTGACTTACTTGACTTGATCCTGAAATCAGCCAATGTGCAAAATGAGTAGGCCTACATTTTGATGCTTTTATATGTTCACTTGAGTAACATTTTGAGGACTTGTATTTGTTCTCTTTGTGGTATTATACTACTGAGAACTTGTGCCCAGTCCCTCTTCCGGTGATGGGAACAGCTCGCCGCGGTCTCGGTGCTCTGATGTCCGACTGCTGGAGCTTTTTAGCGGAAACTGCAATGCCAGAACCAACTCTGGACGAGGACACGGGAAATGAGGAGATGTGTCCGCTGAGCTGTGTTATCACTGGCCCTCAGACTGGTGAGTGTGTGTTTGTGTATGCATGTGTGTGTGTGTGTGTGTGTGTGTGTGTGTGTGTGTGTGTGTGTGTGTGTGTGTGTGTGTGTGTGTGTGTGTCTGTCTTTGAAACGGACAGACTGACTGACCGTCGATCCCTCTGCTGTATGCATGATTTCTCCCATTCTTCCCGGTCAGCCCTGTGTAAGCAGCCGCTCTCAGTCACCCACAGGAAGTTTGTATGAACAGGACAGAGGGGAAGAGGCAGAAAAAAAGAGTTCAATTTATGGTAATACACTTGAGTTATTTTCAAAACTAAGTTATGTAATCTGCAATGTGAAACCCACTTGCAGCTTTCTGTCGTGGGTGAGAGGCCTAAATGGACCGGTCAATACTCAACATGGACACCACATTTAAGTCAACATTTATAAACTACTTGTACGTGTTAACCATGGCTTTACAATGGTGGATGAATAATTTATTTTTAAAAAGGGCTTTTCACTTGAACTATTTTCCATCAATTAGAAGGAAAGGTATTATTCAAATAAACTCTTCAACCCTGAAATTACCATTTGCATCCCAAACAACCTGTTACATTAAATCTGTGAAGACACTTTGTTGTTCTCAAATGCTGAACAAAGAAACCAAAAACTGCGAGTACAAATCTTGTATAATTGAAAGTATTGCGGATAGCATTTAACAACGGCAAAACTAGGTAAAAACATAAATTTAAAACAACTATACAAGCAGTAAATTACTCTTTGTGACTAGTAGATTGAAACTGCGTTGTGCCTATATAAATAACACAATTTAATCACATGCAAACAACAACAATCATGGGTATCCACCCAGTCTCTTAGAGTTCTAGAAATTATTGTTTTCTGTCTCTTTGGTTTTGGTAAGTCTTTGTGGGTCTTTGGACCAATTGTCAGCGCAATAGCGTCAAAACCCTGACTAATGCAGTCTCAGAACCTTGCAGATGTGTAGACACAAGTCACATGAATTTTCAGGTGTGGTGTTCAAATCAAAATGAAGACAACATTCGTAGATTGGTGTTGTCCAATCAAGGGCATTGGACGTTTAGATGTGCCTCTGGTCAGATTTGGCGTAGCCGCTGTTGTCATCACCTCCAAAGATTGTCTCTCGTTTGAGGTCTGCATGCTAGCTACTGTATGTGGCTTGTTCTGCAGCAGGTTACATTAAGTTTATGTTCTGTGGGGATCAGTTTGTGTGACCCGTCTACATGTCTGAGTCCTCTGTGAGGAGAGACCATAAGGCTGGAAACCAACAGACAGAGGAAGAGAAGATGAGGAAGAGTCCCACATTAAGATTAAATTGATAAATGATTAAAAATAAATCTTGAACGTGCATATCTTTAAAGGGAGATAAAGCAGGAACCTGCCTGACCGAGCTCGCTTGACGTCTCCTTCTGCATTGAGATATAATGTTCAATTACACAAACAGAGAACAAGCCTTTTTCAGGCTATTTTACAGATCATTTCTAGGAAAGAATGACCTATAAGTGTGCAGAACTAAAAATAGAAACCATTATAATATAACAACCTAAAAGCCTCTGGACGCTTCAGGCCATCTGACTTCTGTTGTTATAATGTTACCAAACTTTAAAATCAGGGAAATGATAATGAAAAACTAATGTTACAGTTATAGAGCTGTGGCAAAAAGGCAAGGGGAGATAAAGTTCTTGTTGCTCCATGAGGCTGCGTCTGAGCTTTCAACGGATGTTACTGTATTTACTCGTCATAGCCAAGGACTTACAAACAGCAGAAAACTTTAAGTAGAGCTGGGTAATGTTGTGGATATTTTAAACTCTTCAATACTGTAAAGATGTACAATGAGAGTAACCAATAATAAACTGGTGAAAGCAGGCAGCGTTTTCTTTTGTTGGTTCTTTATTTGAAGCGCTTCAAAGGTACATGTCTCACAGAGTATAGAGTAGTCTGCAGGAGTGCACACAGGGTATAATGTGTGTGTGTGTTTTATAGAGGACTGATGCTGTGCAGGAGGTAATAAAGATAAGACAACTACAGAAAACTATTATCTTACAATCCTCCCTTAGGGAGGGCCGCATTCTTCAGGTACGACCTTGGCGGGATGCTCCCTTGTGTTACAACAGGTCGAGTTGCTCCAATACAATTTCTAAGCATAATATAATCATTTGGCTTTACCATATAAAGTAACATAAGAAATTGCCACTACATTCCCCCCCTTT
>NW_011370869.1:0-1467 GCF_000735185.1 Notothenia coriiceps
CTTTTGTCTGCTTCAATAAAAAGTATGACAGCTCTTGGCAGCAACAGTGGAACTAATTTAACTGCAGTACTCCATCAGCTCACTTGTGATGAAAACGCAGCTTAGAAATGTAACAGAGAAAATAATGCTAATGTTGCTAATGCTAACTGTAACTTAAATGAGAACACTAGGTAGTCGAGAAACTTAACTCTTCCTCTGCATGTGACTGTTATAAGTTCTATTTAGATTATTAACTGGATTCATTAACAAGCATCACTTAAAAGCATTTTCGATTTTTGACGAATTAACAGTGACATGATTTTGGGGCACAAATATCATATTCTGACCATCACTGGTTCTACAGATGATTTAGTGGGTGTGTGCATATGTGTTTTTGCCAGAGGTATCAACCCTTTGGCCATAAAATATTCTTTTCTCTTGCAGTATCTGTCTCTTCATAGGCTTCTGCCGGAGCTGCGAGCCTATTGTAAACAGTGAACTAAAACTCTGAAAGGGGAAACCAGTGGAGTAACTTAATGTTACCTTAAGTTACTACTTGTTTTATTTTTTATTTTTTACTTGAATTGTTTTAATAATATATTAAATATGTATAAATTCAAATGATTGTGCTTTTAAAGCTATTATGTTAATGTAGGTGTAGTAGTTGTATTTTGATGTAGCCTTGCTGCTTGTGTAGCATGTGCTCTTTTGTTTTTTGGGCCTGGTTAAAGGTTGCAAAGCATAACAATGACACTGAGCATAACTTGACTGATTAATTGCTTTAATTCCTTCTGCTTGATTTAAATTGTAAAATGCTAAATGTGTATATAGTAATCATTAAGTGTAAAGTAGCACATCTGTTCTGTCATGTCTCTCAAATCCTTGCATCGACTCTAAAAATCCTCTCTTCCCGTTGCAGGTGTTCCTATGGAACATGGATAAGTTAACCCTGATCCGGAAGCTGGAGGGGCACCACAATGATGTGGTGTCCTGTGAGTTCTCCCCAGATGGGGCGTTGTTGGCCACCGCCTCTTATGACACCCGTGTCATCGTATGGGACCACCACAAGGCCACCATCCTGCTGGAACTCGGGTAAGAAAATAACAGGCTACCCTGCAACGCTTTTATTACCCATCATTGCACTGGTCAGGGTGGTTTAATTCCAGTATTCCAATTGGCAACTGAAACATTCATTTAAAAGTAATGTGTGTTGGGGGGGGGAAATCACTTTAAAGCTGTGTTCTTTATGATACTTCAGGACGGTGTCCACTAATTAACTGGAGTAATGAGTGACCCGTCAGTAAAAAATAAACATATCTATAACTAGTTTAGGTAGTTTGAGAGGTACCGTAATTTTCGGACTATAAGCCGCGCCTTTTTCCCCATTTTTCGACCCTGCGGCTTATATAACGGTGCGGCTAATCTATGGATTTTTACAGCTAACGGCCACTAGGGGACCTCCTAAATCTATGGATTTTACAGGTTACA
>NW_011370870.1:0-1496 GCF_000735185.1 Notothenia coriiceps
TCCCGTGGTGCCCCCCTCCCTCCGCCTGTCACTCACAGATACACAAACAGACACACAAAGGAGTGTGGAAACGCAGGCGGGGGTCCAGAGCCACTCCAGAAACACAAGGTCACCCTGAAGGGGGGAGGAAGAGAGGGGGAGACAGGGGGAGAGATTACATTACATATAGATTGTATTGCTTTGATCAATTGGACAATAATAACCATAAAGATACGGACTCGGAACAGCAAGAGAAATGCAGATGTATACGCTAAACTCTAAGTGCACATTTTATTTTATTTATTATGATATTTTTGGGGCCAAGGTACAAGCAGAACACGTGGGCTTTCAGTCTTTGGCGGTAGATATGTACACTTTCTGCTGTCCTGATGTCAATGGATAGCTTGTTCCACCGTTTTGGGGCGGTACAGAATACAGAAATACACATGTGAAAAAAAAACATTGTTTCATTTTGTAATATCATGATGAGCCTCTTTTTAATCTGCTAATATATAATGGAAAATAAAAACGAGTCAGCACGCTGGAGTTATAATAATCATGGCTAATTTTCCTCTTTTATTCATGAGAACTTGAATTGACAGTGCCCACTACCAATTATATTGTATTTTAAACTCTCTGAGAGCACAATTTTTTATTATCTATCATGATATTTTTGGGGGTTTAATGGCCAAGGTACAAGCAAGGCAGGTGGGTTTTTCGTTTTTGGCGGTAGATATGTACACTTTCTGCTGTCCTGATGTCAATGGATAGCTTGTTCCACCATTTTGGGGCGATACAGAATATAGAAATACAGATATGCAAAAAAAAATTGGTGTGTTTTTATTGGCCTATGGTCTTTCTAGGAGTTTCGATATTTAACACCTGAATCCCCTAAAATATCATATTGTATTATTTATTTAATTTTTTTACATCATGATAAGTCTCTTTTTAAACCTGCTATTATATAATGGATAATAAAATTGAGTCAGCACCCTGGAGTTATAATTATCATGGCTATTTCCTTTTTCATAACAACTTTAATTGACAAAAATAGGAAGATGCTAACTTCCCGTCAGCTTACAACGCCCTGAACCACTCTATTGTGATCTATGTAATCATAACTTAAAGTTCCCCTCTTAAACTGTTTTTCATCAATATGTCACAGGTCTCAGATATATCCACAGCCTGTCTCTGATTGGCTGAAACACCAAACAGATCATGGCAGCATTACCCATAATCCCCTCTGTTTCAGCCCTGTTTTAAGTGCTGATTCTCTGTCTGTTACTTTAGATGAAAATAAGGAGCCCCTCCCCACGCCCCTCTGAGAGACATTTGGTTACAAAGAACTCAATGGTGCTCTAGGAGGAGATTCAGGTGATAAGGTGGGGGGGTACCTTGGTTGCTGATTGGCTAATGGTTACACAAGACAACACATCGTTATGACATCATAAAGTGGCCAAAATCTGATCAGCTCATTTTCAGACAGGTTTTTATAGAAATGGATCAGGACAAAAAGA
>NW_011370871.1:0-4132 GCF_000735185.1 Notothenia coriiceps
GTGTGTGTGTGTGTGTGTGTGTGTGTGTGTGTGTGTGTGTGTTCTCTAAATTGAAATGACCTGAATTGAATTTCTGAGGTGACATGACAATTAGCGGTGTGTGTGGTTCCACCAGGGGGAAGTGTATGAATGTGTTGGTCACCACCACTCAGCTGGTGCCAGCTCTGGCCAAGGTGCTGCTGTACGGCCTGGGAGACGTCTTCCCCATCGAGAACATCTACAGTGCCACTAAAATTGGTACGTAGAAAAATAGTTAGTACAATATTTTCTTCTCCACTGGGACTAAGGGGGAACTGTTGGGATTGTAATATTTGTATTTCATTTCCTGCAGGTAAAGAGAGTTGCTTTGAAAGGATCGTCTCTCGCTTTGGAAAGAAAGTGACGTACGTGGTGATAGGTGACGGTCGAGATGAGGAGTTTGCAGCAAAACAGGTATGACTCCTTACGCAGCGTCCACACGGCGGCGTGCGTTGAAGCTTGCCGGCGGGTGTGTCTGAAGCTCGACCAACAACCAATCACATGAATCTCCCGCCCCGGACACACAAGCACGCGGTTTGATTGGCTAGAGCTTGTACTGGCATATGATTTGATTGGCTGACGCTTCCGTCGAAGCTTCAAAAGTTGAACATTGCTCAACTTTTGAAGCGAGCAAAGCGAAGCGACGCTCCCACAATGCAGTTCGGCAATGTGTGACGTCATCCCATTCAAAATGAATGGGCAGAAGCTTCAACACACGGCGCCGTGTGGACGGGCCGTTACGCCTGCCTTCTTTTGTTTTTGTCGTTTGCCCCGAAAGTTTGGCAAATACAAGTACAGTCGCTGCAAGTCTAGCTTTTTGTGTTAAGAAAGAGTGGGATAGATTATATATTTTCTGAGATAAACATGCACACAATGGAAATTATTTCAAATTTGCTACAAACTTAAAAACTCGAGATATTAACTGACTATGTTTCGTTATTCTCCCTAACTCAATAAATCACAGGCAATTATAGGATAAAGTCATAACATTTTGGACATACATGGGTATACACTGTTACTTTACTGGCAAAATTACAGTTTTAAGTCTGGTTTTGTTTCTTTATGTGAAACCTTAAATGCTGCTTTCTTGACCGGGAGAGATTATGGTTCACAATGGGAATATTTCTAGTTTAATAAATAGACCTAAAATCCAGTCTGAATATCAGGGCAGACTAACAGCTAGTCTTCTGACCATAATGTACTACTAAGTGTTTGTTTCTCACACTTTTTTAAATTCTTTGTTTGTACTCGTCTCCCTGTCTGCAGCACAACATGCCTTTCTGGCGGATCTCCAATCACGGAGACCTCGTGTCCCTGCACCAAGCGCTGGAGCTGGATTTCTTGTAAAGGAGGCAGCGTGTGAATGTCGCACACTAAAAGGGAAAATATAGTTGTCATCCTGTCGGTCTGTGGAGTGACATTACGTGAGAAAACCCTCCACAAACTCTAATTAGAAGCTCTGCCCTGACTGGATGACTCACTGTGTGATGTGTGATGGTAACGTACTGAGGCGGACTTTGGGTCGGAGCGGACAGTGAGACAGACAGGATGCTGAGTTAAGGTTCCTCAGGCCCAGCACTCCCTCCTCTACGGCAGCTAACCTCACCACGGCTGAAACTGGCACTGATCTGGACACAGAAGGGAAGACATCCATTTTTTTTCCCTCCTTTGGTCACATCTACTTTTTAGGTATCAACATTTTTAATTTCCTTAAAAAACCAAAAGGCCATTTTTGTTTATTGGCGTTCTCTTATGTTGTTGTTGTAGCTTTTTTATTTAGTCTCTGTGTTACTAAGAATGATATCAAAGAAGTTAAAAAAAAAAATCTCTTCTGGGTTATTTTGCACTCATTCAAAGACTTGAAATCATAATTTTGCAGAAGTTACTGGCAGTATCAAATAATCCCAACAACCAAAATCTCAGGTGGCCATTCAGTTATTTAAAATGAGGAATTAGATGAGGTTAAAAAAATGTAACTTGATTATGACCTCCCCTCCTGACCCGACCCAACAACACCAAACCACCAGTCAGATGTCCGGCTTCTTCACACTGTTGCCACACAGACGTGTGGTTCTTCTTTTTACACACAGTGTGTGTGACCTGAGGGCAGTGAGCATGCTGGGAATCAAGAGACGCTGGTCACACTGACAAAGCTGAATGTGCCTCTTCGTAAAACTCAGCAATATAATGGTAAAGGGAAGTTAAAAGAACAGGATCCTCCAAACAAATGTAAAAAAAACACACATTCATTTCAGCAAGGACTCTGTAGCCAGTAAACAAGAATCATATTTCCCCTGTAGTAGTCATCACAGTATTGGTAAGAAAATGCACGGGTTCTTGAGCATAACAATTAAATTGTGGATACAAATATAATTCAATTGATTAGTTGAAAGAAAATGACGTACGTGGTGATAGGTGAGGTCCTCAACTCCACCCAAAACGTATTTAAAATGTTCTATAGGAGTTGACTCCTTTTCCTTTAGGCATTGCATTTGAAGTGCAAAATTACCAAAATTGACTCTTTGGGTATTCTTAATTTTGTCTGGTGGCTAGAAGCAATATACTAATCGTCTACTTAACATTAGTATAAGCCGCTCAAATCTACAAATTTGGTTGATTAAATGGAAGAATTACATTTTCCTTTTATAGGTTAAGACTTTTTAAACTCTATAAACCATTGAAAAACCTATTAATTATATGAAAAATGCTTTGAAAGAAAGTTAGTTACAGGTCTGTTATCTGATTTTATACTATTACTTGTATATATATATAAAGCTGGTTGTTGGTGTTCCTCAGGGAACCGTCCTGGGTATCCTTGCAATCCTATTAGGGGTCTAACTTCTGTCAAATACGTTTTAAACAGTGTTTGGTTAAAAATGGCACAATACGTATTAGATTTTAAATAATGGGATGACCTGGAGATTGGACAGCTTAATCAGGATAGTGTGACTTTTAACGAACACTCTAAATCATGTTTTCTGTACAGTGAGCATTTTGAAGTCGAGGCAGGGAATTTCGGGGGGGATCTCCCCCATGGATGGATTACAGATCTGTGCAAAGAGGCCTGTTTGAAGTTAACATTCACCGAGCTCAGGTAACACTGTGTCCTGTTTTGTTTTGCTCCTGATCCCTATCAGTCGTTTACCTTCAGAGCAAGACTGATCTGTCGGCTTATTAGATATAGCCATATCTTCACTGATAAGTAACAAGAAATCATTGCGCAAAAATATTATTAAGAATATGTTTCCAGCCAAGAACTGTTCAGGATGTATCTTGAACATATCTTTATCAAGTTTGCATATAATGGAAATACATCTGCATTTTCTTTTGCCTACTCTGTCAATTTGGTGCAAAGGGAAAGTTTGCCACATACAGTGAGGCAAAAAAGTATTTAGTCAGCCACCAATTGTGCAAGTTCTCTCACTTAAAAAGATGAGAGGCCTGTAATATTTATCCGAGGTATACTTCAACTATGAGAGACAAAATGAGAAGAAAAAAATCCAGAAAATCACATTGTCTGATTTTTAAAGACTTTATTTGCAAATTATGGTGGAAAATAAGTATTTAGTCAATAACAAAAGTTCATCTCAATACTTTGTTATATACCCTTTGTTGGCAATGACAGAGGTCAAACGTTTTCTGTAAGTCTTCACAAGGTTTTCACACACTGTTGATGGTATTTTGGCCCATTCCTCCATGCAGATCTCCTCTAGAGCAGTGATGTGTTGGGGCTGTCGCTGGGCAACACAGACTTTCAACTCCCTCCAAAGATTTTCTATGGGGTTGAGATCTGGAGACTGGCTAGGCCACTCCAGGACCTTGAAATGCTTCTTACGAAGCCACTCCTTCGTTGCCCGGGCGGTGTGTTTGGGATCATTGTCATGCTGAAAGACCCAGCCACGTTTCATCTTCAATGCCCTTGCTGATGGAAGGAGGTTGTCACTCAAAATCTCACGATACATGGCCCCATTCATTCTTTCCTTTACACGGATCAGTCGTCCTGGTCCCTTTGCAGAAAAACAGCCCCAAAGCATGATGTTTCCACCCCCATGTTTCACAGTAGGTATGGTGTTCTTTGGATGCAACTCAGCATTACTTTCTCCTCCAAACACGT
>NW_011370872.1:0-3225 GCF_000735185.1 Notothenia coriiceps
CACTGTGTGTCTGTGAGCGCTCATGCATGATTCTTATTTTTTTACCAATTATTCCCATTCACTCCTCTGTGTGATGGAGGGGTGACACTGGAGGTGGTGGACAGAAACTAATTACATTTACTCAAGTTCTGAACTTAGGTACACATTTACTTTAGCGTTACTTGTGAATTAAAATGTATTTGTTCTGAGTGTTTTAACATATATATCTTTATACAACTTGTGTTTATATATCACATACTGATAGTGCTCCTTGGAGTTTCTTAGATACGGTCATTTTGGTATCATACCATATTAAGTCTTTAGCCACACAGACACGTTATAATGGGTACATTAAGGAATTCATAAAGAAATTAAATAATAAAGACATACATCTAGAGATGTTTGCATTTTATTGCATTAGTGTGCAATTTCATTGGGAAATACAGTTGCACAGTGGATGATTGCATTTACATTTTGGTTTTCTTCTATTCTTTTCCCTTTATTTGGGCTCTTGGTGTGACGTAGAGAAAAACCCCTAAAACAAGGTGTAAATAATAGGAATAAAATTACGGCAAAAGTGTTTAAGGATTTGTAAACTAATGTTGTAATGTAAAGTGAGATATATTACATCTGTATATATAATACCTTGCTTTATATCTTGTTATTGTTCATTTGTAAATTCAACATGTATATTTTCTACTTTCTTGTTTATTTATTGTCTTTTAATTTGTATTGTACAATGCCATGTCTTTGTATGCGGCTGCAACCCAAACATTTCCCAAATTGGGATCAATAAAGTACTTCTTATCTTACACTTATTATATTTACTCCACACGTTTTAAGTTAGTAAGTTGTATCTGGGAAAGACCAAAATACATGTACCAGCAATTCTCTCAGCTCCCAGCAAATGTTAAAACTTAATGTTTTACTTAATTTCTGCAAAATATGATTAGTTGGATGTAAGCATAGAGACTGTATAACTATACAAATATATAAAGATGTAACCTGTGAGGCATTTTAAAGAAAACATATTTGACGTTGTAACTATGTATTATTATTCACACAGTTTGGTATCAATGCTTTATTCAAGATATGTTTAATTCATCCGCTGATTTATTATATTTCATAAGCTTTAAATACAAAATAAATAAAAACATTCCTAAACGGATCTGAGATCAGCTAGAAGGAGCCGGAAGTCTTGAAGAGCACACTTCCGGTGTCAGACTCCATCCACCACCAAAATGGCGAAGATCGCCAAAACCCACGAAGGTAAATTACTTCCAAAAAAATCAATAACACGCTTCTTTGTAACATTGCTTGTCAATATATTATTTTTTAAGAAGTTATCTCACGACTGTTGCCGTGTCTGTATTCCATTTTGGTGTCTTAATTGTGTTCAAACGCGATGAAAACTAGGCCTTTTTGCAACGCAACGCGGACGGTTTAGATAATGGCGCTGGTTGCTAGTTAGCATGTTAGCTTCTTTTTAGCAACCGACAACATGCAAGATTTAACACTTTATTTGAGATATTCAGTCAACTTCCCCACCAGACTTACCGGCATAATTGCATCAGTAAATAAACACATGTTTTACTGAAATGGTACATCCAGCTAATTGCTATATATATCGTTGTTTAATGTTAAATACAAATAATAGCGCAGTTAGCATTAGCTTCATTTAACAACACAACACGCTACACATAAGGCCTGCATCCAGTAGAATCAGAATCAAGTTTATTCGCACATTGCAAAGTACGTTTGGACATACAAGGAATTTGCTTTTGTGTAGAATAGTGCAAACGTAAAAAATCGAAGGAAATGTGTTGTAAGAGTAGGTCAAACGTATAGCTATAATAAAAGTAATTATTTAAAACTTGTTGGCATTAAAAACGAATAAAGACAATTGTTTACACAACATTCAAATGAAAAAAATAACCTAAAAAAATTAGGACAATCAATATATACCAAACTACAGTGTACTAGTGCAGGGCTGTGCAGTTATAGGCTCTATCATTGTACGGTTGGTTACTTTGATTAAGATATGTACCGCATCTGCTTCCTGTTGAATTGTTATCTTAATCTATAACAATAAATCCTCTATGGTGCTATTATTTATCGAAATGTATAAAGTAACTACAACTAACAAATACATGTTGTGAAGTAGAAATAGGCATAAACAAAAGTACTAGAAATGTTATTTGAGTTAAAAGCAGTGATGTAAAGTAACTGTACTTAAGTAAAATGTTGAGGTACTTGTACAAGATCTTATTTTTCCAACTCTGCATGTTACTTTAGTATTTATACAACATTGTTATATGAAAAAGTCCTGCATTCAAATCCTTATTTAAGCTACCAGGAACATCTAAAACTAAGATACATTTGTACTGTAGATTGGGAATTTGTCAATTTCTCACTCTTTTTTAAATGTATTTCCACGTAGACATCGAGGCCCAGATCCTCGAGATCCAGGGGATGAAGGCCAATCTCCTGGAGGAAGGCGACCAAGGAGTGGGCCTCGACTCCACTGGCTTTTTTGACCAGGAGATTTATGGAGGCAGCGACAGTCGCTTTGCTGGATATGTCACTTCCATTGCTGCCAATGAACAGGAGGATGTAAGTATTTTCAGAGCCAGTGTAAAAAAGATCTCTTGTTACGTAACACTAGGGATGGGTATCGAGAACCGGTACTAAGTCAGTACCGGTACCTGATTTAGACGGTATTGATATACCGTTAAGCCGCTGAACAAATGATGCTGCTATCGGTATATGAATTACGCTACTTCCTTAGTTTAAACAATTCTGGTTGGTTGAGAACCCTCATCCCGTGTGACGTATCCGGTTTGAGTACCACTCTGATTGGCCACTGTGAATGCCACTCGTCATCTCTTCCAATAGCGCTCTTATTATTGTGAGACTCCCGGGGACAGACCATAGGGGCAGACGCAACATCTTGCTAGAAACGGCATCTCAAGGCTTCTTAACATTTAACAACCTATTAATGATGCATACCCACTTAATGGGAAGAAACTCAGCTAACAGACTATATTAACCATTTTACCTACACGGAACAGAAGTCCAACACCAAGAGTCTAAATCAACACTTAGCAAAACGGGCTAACGGCTACTTTAGCACATAACTGGCAAAAGCGATCTTTTCTACGTCATTTTATCCTAAAAATGGTTAATCCAATGTCTCTTTAACTTTAAAATGATAACTGATAATCCATCATTACAATTATAAATAGG
>NW_011370873.1:0-7732 GCF_000735185.1 Notothenia coriiceps
CTCACTTCCGGGTTTTAGGACTCGTCACTGCACCACTCTATTGAAGGACGTTTATATTCATTGTGACGAATATTTTTGTGTTGAGATAAGGCCGCTCACATTTTTCTTTTTTATGTTTTACAGCAATGCATGGCAAAACGTTTTGATGGCTCCCAGCAAGCACTGGACTTAAACAACATCCGAACAGACCCTGGTAAAAACGTTACTCTGTCAACAATTTTTACACACAAATCCCATGTATTAATTTTTATATATACATATTAATGAAAAGATTAAACACATATTCAAGCCGGTACTTACAATCTATACTAGATGAGTTGTTACAAGTTCCTATACAGGTGGGACTGTTTAAAAATAACTAAACATTATAGTATTCAAGATATATGATTTATAATTTTACATACAAAAAAGTGCTATACAGGGCTCCTAGTTTTCCTGTGATGTCAGTAAATGTTCGCTACATTGTTGTTTGACATGTTTTGAAAATGCAAAGATGGTGCAGCCAATCTGGTGATTTAAATGTAACCTTTCAGAGCTCAAGAACCTGAATGTCACTGAAATTATTTTCAAATATTTGCTGATTATTTTGTTGCCTATTTTGTTTGACAGACCTGGTTTCCCAGAACATTGAAGTTATCTTGAATAGGAAGACGAACATGGAAGCTGTCATCAATATCATTAAAGAAAACATCCCGGAGGTAAAATAAACACACTTTTTGGTGGACAAAGCAACAAACTATTTGCTGTTGCCCTAACAAAGGTGCTGATGGTAGCTTCTTTTTGATCAAGTGACGGGGGAAACTGAATGTGCTTATCCAAGTCTCTCTGTCTCTTGTCAGCTGACGGGCTTGAACCTGAGTAACAACCGTATTCAAAAACTGGATGAACTCACAGATTTGGTTTCCAAGGCACCTAATCTGAAGACCCTCAACCTTTCCCACAATGAGGTGAAACTGACTACTGTTGATCGAGATAATTAAAACCAGACTCTAAACCTTACCTTACGTTTTAAATTTCCATCTAATGCTAACTTGTTCTGTTACCGTGTGCTCCTACAGCTGAAGACAGACCGGGAGCTGGACAAGGTGAAAGGCTTGAAGCTGGTGGAGCTGTGGCTTAACAGGAACCCTCTGTGCGACTTCTTCAAGGATCAGGCCTCATACATTAGGTCAGTCAGCGATTTTGGGGGTTGAGGGCAGAAGATTTATGAAGGTGACACAGTAATCTGACAGGGCGTGCAAGTGAGGGTGTCTGGGAGTTTTTCCTGAATGACAAAAATATGCAGCAGCATCTACAAAATATCAAGCAAGCCTTTGTAAGCGTGTCTGAGATGCCTGAACAATTACTGAAACCGTAATCTAACAATCGAGGATTCTGAGGACTAATCAGAGCCTGCTAACCTTTACCATTAACTCACTTTATTCCTGTGGCGAAAGTGAAACGAGAAATGAAACCTGGAAACCTTTTTTTTTTTACATGCTCCTTTGAAATTGTGATTAGCATTCCCCCCCCCCTTAAACTAACCTAACCTTTTGTTTGCCTCCAAAAGTTGCTGAGAAGACTTCTAATCACAAAACACTTCTACATTGTTTTCTTGTTCAGCTTACTTAAACTCTCCAGTATTAACAGCCATCTTTTCTGTCAGCTTCTCTGTGGGACAAACTTTCAAGCTTTGATCCCTTTTATGGTTCTCAGTGATGCTGTACCCAGCTCTCCCCTCATGACATCCTGGTTTCGTTATCCAATAAACTGCTGTAAAACACCTTTGCACTGCTAAAGATATACATCTCTAAGAAGAAGCACTTAAATGATATAAAAACAAATAAAAAACACCTTCAGCTTGACAACCCTTTTTTAATAAAATGTTCTGTGAACTGCTTTAAAAAAATATGATTCCACAGCAATCTCTTGAGCAGTACTGTAAAACATTGTAAGTTATTTTTAATGAAGAGAGGGCAATCTACAGTTGACAGTGAATGAAACCGAGAAAAGCCACAAATGATGAGTTCCCCTCCCCTTGTAGCACCCTTGCCCACGCGGCCCACTGTATCAGGCGAGTATGGAAGGCTGGATAGCTCATGACGGGTAAGATCCCACCTCAAAATCCTGGGACGACCTAAGGCAGGCACAGTCACGATTACTCGGCCTCAGCCCCTGTGAACTCTGACTGAATGAAAACGCAAGAAGAAGAATTAAGAAGACGGGGCGTTACAGAAAAAGCTGTTGGGCTGAGGTGGAGGGGGATGCGTGTCATTATAATGACCAAGAATGGGCCAAAGAGAGAAAGCAGTCTGTCTCCGACTAAGTTGGTCTCCTAATGGCCTGAAACAGACCTCTGCTGTTCAGAGAATGAAGTGGGAGAGGCCCCTGACTGACGTGTTCTGAACTGGAAATTGAGTTCCAGTTTGTCCAGTAAAGAAAGAGTTCCCCTTCCTCTTTGTGATGACTGTGACCAGTACAGAAAAGCTCAAATATAAAGCAGGAGAAGCCGAGCAGAGAATTATCTCTCCAGTCCAAATGTTTAATGACCTCCAAGTCCCTCTGTAACCAGAGTTGTTGACCAAAATCAAGCTTCAAAAATAAAAGCTTGCAACATAAAGTCTTGTCCTTGTTCGTGCATAAACACCATCACCACAGAATTGATGGTCTATGACTGGGCTATTCAATTAGTTTGGAATGGGGCCGGTTGATGAAAATGATCCAAAGCAAGGGGCCGGGAAAAAGATGGCTTGAAATATGAGCAATCATATTCAGAGCTTCAGATACAGTAAATACTACAACAGCATATTGGAGTGCATATATTGTGTTTAATTAAATCAAACAAAATAGCCCCAAGGCCTTTATAGATCTAAATGGCAAGTTCAGAACTCAGTAGGCCTACTGTACATGTGAAGCTAATTTAAACCTCAACATAATTTAATTTGATTTCATTTAGGTGAAATGATCTAATCATTCACGCAATAAAGATGCAATAAATGACAGGAGTTGTCACTACAGTAGCGAGTAGGTGGGTTCGAAACCCGAGCCCGCAGAAGTTTTCAGGCAATGTCTTCCCCTCTATCTCTCAATGTAACACCCTCTCTGGAATAAAGGCACTCTGGCCCAAAAAAAATAAAAAAATGTGATTAATTTTTAACATTATACTCAAAGGGCCAGTAAATATCAACCCGGGGCCGGATTTGGCCCGCGGGCCGCCAATTGAATAGCCTTGGTCTATCAGATGCGTAGCTGCTTTGTGTGCGCTGCAGGGGAAGAAACCAGGATGAGTGGTGGGCCTGCTGCGTTCAGCTCACTCTGAAGCCCGCTGTCCTTTTTGTTCAGCTCTGTTCTCAGGTTGACTTTCCCTGCTGATAATCAATGGCTTAGACACCAACAGAGTCTTAATGGATACTTATTAGAATTCATTTTAGACCAGTTGTGCTGTGTTTGTGTACGTTTTTTAATTTATATATTTTTTCCCCAGAGTTGTTTTTGTTTTTAGTGGCGTAGACTCATCTGCTCCCGTACACTGCCAGAGTTTGGGGGGAGGGGAACACAACACTGGTGGTAACCACCTCTCTCCCAGCAATGCCCAACTTCTTTATTTTACTAATGCAAAAAGGACTCCTGTGCAGTCTGGTAGACCATGGGTCTTTGCCTGTTTGTGTGTGTGCGCTCCTAGAAAAGTTTGCTTGTATTGCTTCCCTATGTCAGATCTGTGTATATCTCCATATTGGGGGAGAGGATGAGTATACCAACTGGTAAGTACACTTTGGGGTGGGATCATTCTTGTAGCATGAAACTCAAGGAATGAAAAGAGTGCAAATAATAGTTCATCATTACTTGTAAAGATTAAATCCCACTGGCTTTAGTTACATATGCATCTATACATAATTGTGTTCTCTCAAATGTTTTTTGACAGTGTCAGCCTAATGACATAAGTTGAGGAACAAAATGACATTAAATTGGTGAGCAGGTGTGAGTGACAGTGCTACTTTCAGTAATGAGCATGATTTTTATTTGTGTGTCGTGTAGTTCTGATCATAACCTTCTCCTAATTTTTGTTCTGTACCAGTGCTGTGCGGCAGAGGTTTCCCCGGCTTCTCAAACTCGTAAGTCAACACGTTTATCTCCTCACTTCACTTGAATAATGCTCATGTTTTAGGATCTGTCTGCAGTATTTAACCAGCAATTAATTGCGATGTTGCGAAATGTGCAATACATTTTCTGAAACACTTTGGCTTTTTCTGGATGCGGTCAAGTTGCTAAATTAAATCAGGGATTGTTCAAACACTTGAAAGTTAGAAAAGTACTTGAATTAGACTGTTGTGTTTTCAAACTAAGGATTTTGCTTGAATTTGCATGTCGTTTTACAAATGTTTTAAATACCCATTGATTGGTGTTGATATAAAGGAACACTGTGAACCATTTTATTTTGTAGTTGTATTTATAGTTAGAAATTTAGAAAACGATAACAAATTGGATAAGCTAATTTCTCATGTGTGGTTTATTTCAATAGGATGGTCATGACCTCCCTGCTCCCATTGGATTTGATGTGGAAACCCCCACAACGATCCCCCCCTGCAAGGTTTCTTGTTTTTATCTTTTGATTACTTGTATATCTTTCCTGCGAACCTCTTCAACATCTCTTTCAGGTTTCAAAACAATCAATATGTCCTTTATGTAGCTGACCTTTTTTTTTTTTTTTGACAACCCAGGGCAGCTGTTTTGGCTCTGATGATATCAAGGTCCTCATCCTTCGCTTCTTGCAACAGTGAGTTTTAACTTTTTGTATATAAACAATCTTCTCACAACAGCCGGGCCTGTTCCAGAAAATAGTGTTTGGTTAAGACGGGGACCTACAGGAGAGGACATAAAAACAAAGTCAAGAGATATGTCATGTGTTGCAGGTACTACAGTATATACGACTCCGGGGACAGACAGTCACTCTTGGATGCCTACCATGATGGAGCATCGTTATCCCTGACAACACCGTACTCCACCCAGAACCCCTCCAGGTACAAACACACCCAAAGACACAAACTTCTGTATACTATACATGCGGCAACACCAATAACATATCGATGTATAAATGTAAGGTTTTACTTTGTTTCTCAAGTTGAAATTTAGATAGATCTTTTGTTTACATCATTTTGTCTTTCCTCCAACATTCATGTGCTTCTCATTTCCCCGATGACACCTCTATATGGGTCTCTGAAGTATTCACATGTATTCCATCTGTCCCTGTCTCCTGGTTTTAGGAGCAGCCTTGGGGAGTATCACAAAGACACACGAAACCTGAAGAGGATCAAAGACACCAGTGAGTTTATCTATTGAGCTGTTAACATGGTCTCTGAATTGAGACTGAATATTTCTGTGATTTGAGATTCCTCCTTATGTTTCCTTCTCTGAATCTTCCCTCTTTTAGCGGTTCGGTTTCGACTTCTGAAGCATACACGGCTGAACGTGGTGGCTTTCCTCAACGAGTTGCCCAAAACTCAGCACGACATTGCCTCTTTTAATGTCGACGTAAACACCTTCACGGTGAGATCATGTTTGTTCTGTCAGACTCGGCCAGTACTTGTCATTAACCTTATCCTCTCACTGTGAGTCATGTATCTGCACTAAACCTGCAAATATGTTTCCCGTTTGCAGAACACACTATTATCATTCACAGTGAGCGGAGTCTTCAAAGAAGGTAAGTTGTACAGTCGTGTTTTATAAGATAAGATGGTACTTTATTGAAGCCAATTTGGGAAATGTTTGTGTTTCAGCAGCATAAAAAGACAAGGCATTGTACAATACAAATGTTTTGTTCTTCTCTGTAAGGATGAGTAATGTTGATTTTGCTGCTAATGTGTCTCATGTTTCTTCTTCAGTTGCTGTTGATGGTAAATCCCGAGAGTCGACAATGGCTTTCTCCCGGGTTTTCGTCACAGTCCCAGCAGGGAATAACGGGTACGTTTAGTGAGCTCCCAATGGTTTGTATCATCTTCCTGTTGTCATCCACAATTTCCCTGAGGAAAGGCCATAATACTTACTTAGTAACAACAGTTGTGGATCTTTTCGAAAATAACCTGCTGAGATCTGAATATTACACTTATATGGTATGCATCTTAAAAATGTATTATCAGAGAATTTCTTACCTTTGGGTTTTTTTCACCTGGATGTTGAAACATATTACATTTATGTTTACATGATGTGCAAAACTATAAGATATTATTTCTGCTCTTTTTTGCAAGTGACAAAAACAGAAACCCAGTTTATTGCCAGTTTGAATCCAAAGACTGGAGTTTGGATTTGCATTGAGATTATTATACAGTGGAAAAATTAAAAGTTGGATTGGTTTTTAAGGATTGATGCTGCCATCTAGTGTTGTAGTAATGTAAGCACACACTGTCAAAAGGATTAGCAGCTGCTATACAAATAAAGCTGTGTTGCCTCAAGTCATGCAATCACTTTACTTCACCACCAGGAGATATCTTTCTTTTGTTCAACTTGTTTCTTTCTGTGCCATAGTCTTTGCATCGTGAACGACCAGATGTTCATCCGGATGGCCACAACAGAGGAGATCCGGAGAGCCTTCGTCGCCCCCGCTCCCACTCCCTCGTCCAGCCCTGTGCCCATCCTCACTGCACCGCACCAGGAGATGCTCACAGCCTTCTCGCAGAAGTCTGGCATGAACCTGGAATGGTCCCAAAAGTAATCCTTGTTTATGTGCATGTAGTGTTTGCAATGTAATTACATTTTATTTACTCAATTCAACGTATATTAACACCTATTCTCTTTTGAAGGTGTCTGCAAGACAATAACTGGAATTTCGACGTAGCTGGGCAGGTTTTCACTCAGTTAAAGGTAATATAATGGTTCATGGTACATCTCTCTGTTTTTCATGTGTCTGGTCTTTTTTTATAGCAAGCACTGAAATGCTGTTTTTTCTCTCTCCAGGCGGATGGCAAGATCCCTGATGTTGCGTTCATAAAATAAAGAGTTGAATCATAGTCCTGTGAAATAAAATCTGCAGTAATTTTATTTATGGCTTTTCTTATATCCTTTACATCTCCCCGTTATTTTCAACATTTTGAAGATCAAGTTTACTGTTTTGTTTTAACAGCCAATTGTTTGACCGAAGGACTGATTTTAAGATACCATTCTTGGTTGTCATTGTTTTTGGTCATTTGTATAGAAATCACTACATGTGTTCATAGGAATAAAGTCTTGGCGAGTGATTTAACTTTTGTTCATGTTTTGTTGTATTATGTTTAACAATAATAAAATATTTTGTTACACAAGCAAGAAAAACTAATTGAGTTTGACATTTCTTGCTCGTCTTTGAAAATGTTTTCCGGACTAGATATCCAGTAAATAGCATTGTCTTAAGCTTTTAATCACTTTTAATGTGCACCTTCAATATATCAAATTGGGCAATTAGCAGAGTACCACTCCTACATACTGTTGAACGTTTCTAAAAAGAAAATGGCTATAAACTGGATATCATTTTGAGTGCAACTAAATATTTTATACATTAAGCTCCTTTTTGTATCAAATTACTTTAAGTTGCACACAGTGCCATTGATTGACACTAATCAAAAACAGCCAAATGTATATGCATGGGGGAATAACAAAACAAAAATATATATATATATATATCAGTGATTCAAATTAGCCGCTTTTCGGCGCCTACCGCTTTTTTAACGCTGATTTGGGTGACTGACGGACAACTTCTCACTTCAGAAAAGAAGAAGAAATCTAG
>NW_011370874.1:0-17236 GCF_000735185.1 Notothenia coriiceps
TGTTAAACTAATACGTTTGCGCTGTGGACCAACACTATACATTGACGGGGAAGGGGGTAGCAATAAAGATAACACTATTAAACAGTTACACAACATAACAGAAATAATATCGGTAGCAGCGTCCCTAGCAACCACCTTGGTAACAATGAAAACGTTGTATAGACACAATTTCCTGAAGTAATCTTCGTAATAACTAGCAAACTAAAGATCATCCACTGCACACACAATCTGAAATAACAACTCATATTTCTCGCATCAACTGACATCAAACGCATTTTAATGGCCAAACTAACCGAGAATAAAACGAAGTAAGTGCAGTGATCACTTGAAGTCAGTCTATTATTTTCGGGAGCGACAGGGAATTTCTCAAAGATACGTCAATCAAGTGGCACCTGCTAACGGGGTGGTGGCTTACATCTAAAAACTTTTCTTTTGTTTTTAATTTTCTTTCTTTTGTTTCACGTTTCACATAACTGTATTACAGTAGGTAGTTGGAAGCAATAATATTAAGTTGGACCTAATATTTTTTTATTCAAACTCAATAGTATTGCTTTCAACTAACCTAATACAGTAATGGGAAATCTGTTCATATAATACATTTAATAAAGTAAATGTTTCAGCTTTTTCAGTGCATCCTTTTTCTAGGGTCATCAATCGTTTAAGAGCAGAGACAATACATTTCTTTGGATGTTTTCAGATTTCCCCTACTGTGTATTATTATCTGATGTTTTTGTTCCCTGCACTTCATGTATTAAAGTACAAAAAGGATACAGTGGTCTAATGGCGACTGAGTCCTGGGGATTGCTTTTGTTTGTAATGCAACTATTAATTACCATTTCCCATATTACTAACTGTTTGTAGACAGGGCCCGCCAAGCTTATTATGTTTCCCACCAGCATTAGTATTATAATAATTTCCTGATGAGGCAATATTGTAGCTTTTAATAGTCAGTGTTTACACCACATTTGTTGCCAAAGGACAAAAAGTAGAAACGGCTGATAATGATTGGTTCTGGCAACAGCAAATGCTTTTATGTAAATGTCTGTCCCTAAAATGTGACCTGGAAACAAAGGCAACTTAGTGGTGAGTGTGCAGCTAAATGCATTAGTGGATCAATTAAACACTAGTCTTTCTCTGCTTGGGTTGCTATAGCAACTGACCTGCAAATGCAGTGGAAAAGGATGGAAATGAGTGCACATTGAAATCCCTCATGCTACATGCTTTCAATGTGTCCTTATCATGAGGAATATCACTGCTTAGGCAGGGTTTATATAATGGAGCTTGCTACAACCAAATAATGCAAAGCCTAAGTCTGAGTGGTATACGATATAGCATTATTATGACATTCATATCAAGTATGAATAAATAATTATAAGCTATTACCACACTGATAAGAAATCCAATGAATTGAGAGCTCTTTTGAAACTCTGCTTCACTATCCTCCTCCTTATTCTTTAGTATTAGTGTAGGGACCCTAAGAGTAAAAGCTTACAGCTCACTGTGAATCACTTTGGAATTTTGTGTTTTAAAAAGGCGAAACAATGCAAATTATTATTTACTAATGTCTACAAGTATGCAAAAGGGATGAATTAGGTCTGGGCCTTTATAAAACAATAACATTTTCAGAATGTGAATTATGTCTATAAATGAAAAAAAATATGATTGGATGTAAATAATTAAATATACTCCTAACCTGGCATGATTCATTTTAAATGAACTTTTATTTTTCGGTCAAACGTCCAAAAAGATTGTGGTTACGTTAAATAACAAATGGAGAAAGAAAGTGAACATTAAATTGAGATGACACAACACAAACACTAGGCCCATACCTGTAGCTCATGCACACACTTTACATTACATTTTGCTACACTAAGGACTTCCTAAAACTGCACCTGAATGTTGAAAAGGGTAAATTAGTTCGATGATATTCCCGAATAAATTGGAATAAAGGGACAGTTTCATTCCACAGGCAATACAACTGCTAATCTCCTGAGCTATCTATTACTTACTTATCTATATCGCATACATCTGTTTACAGTCAACTTATTTATATTCTATATTATTACAATATGCAATTCTTTATCCCATTCCACTGCAAGATATTTCGTTTTACAATCTGTTTTTATTTTTATCTTACCTTGTTTTACATGTATATATTTTTCTGCATTTTACTTGTATCTGTTTCTATATTAATATTGCGTTGTTGGAGGAGCTCGGGACTTAAGATTTTGATTGCCAAAACTGCATGTGACAATAAAACCTTTGAATGTTGAGTCTTTAACTGAATCTAGCATTGTGCCCCCATGGACTCTACTTTATATGCTGGCGATTACTATTATTGGACTGCAGATGGAAATTAGTTTTAGCTATAATCTGGCCTAAAGCATATTTTTCTTCAATAAAGATTTATAATGTGAATAATATTGAGTTTATCATGGCATTAGGCCTATGTTCAGTTTCAAACACATTATGGCTTGTTTTTGACTCTGAGACCTGGGGTTAGGGTTAGGTTGAGGCAATAAAGCAAGTATGAAAATGCTGCCAGTGTTATTGTTGACATATTTTCCCTTTGAAGAAAGATTAATGGTGAAGGTGACTGCAGAAATAAAAACTTTTACAACAGCTCCGTTGTCTACGTACCTTGAATCATTATGTAAAGTTATTTTGTGTGTGTGTGTGTGTGGGGGGGGTGTGTGTGTGCTGCTCCATTGCTTTGTTATATAGTCAGAGGCAGAGACATCATAATGAGCAGAATCTTGAAGCAATCTTCGTGTCTGTGCACGGTGGCGAGACAATGGATGTCATCTGGCAGCAAAGAGAGTTTGTATTGAACATGGACAAACGTAAGGCAATTAGGTCAGGGGGAAAATGCAATTGATGGTCACATGAGCCGGTGATGCATATGCCTTCAGCACATTTGTAACTCTTCAGCTGTGAATAACTCATGTCAAGGTTGAACGCTGAGAGATTAATCATCATACATTTGATGGAGTGCAGGGATCGCTGGAGCTACATTTAAACAAAAATATTCTGTCCACTTTTTCTGAATTGCTTTAATATGATTTTATTTATGTTATTATTATTATTATTATTATTATCATTTGTATCTTTAGTTCATTTTTTACTTTTTCCTTGTATATTTTAACAGTGTTCTGTTTCATGTGAAAGCACTCTGTTTTGAAAGGTGCTATATAAATAAAGATGATTATAATTCAATTATTAATATTACATTCCTGCGACAGGCACACATCAATATTCCCTTTTTTTCAGACGATTTGATTTATTGCATGCCTTCAAGATGTCATTTAGTAAGTATTTAAACACATATTACAAAAACATTGTAAAATACATGACCCACCCTAGCTTTCACGTATTACTATAAATAAAGGTTGCTGAATATTTTCACCATGTTTTACATTGCAGCAGTAGCACAAGAATAGTAATTATCCCATAATAACACTTAACAAATATGATCTATTCTTATGTAACAAGACATGAAACTACAAGTGTTAATTGTGTCTAAATAACTCAAAATTACTATTCTGGTGGTACTACTGCCTTATTAGGCCCATATTGAGCAGAGCATAAGACCACAACTCATGTAACAACTTCCTTACTTGCAACAAATAAGCACCAATTAGAGGGTTATTGAGGAAAAACTCTCAACTAATGGCTTATTACTTGTAGAATATGGTCATGTAGAATAAGGCATTAATAAGTGTTTTGTAATGACTAATAAAGAGCCAATATACTGCTAATATGCATGTTAATTAACAACTAGTTGATGGTTAATTTGTGTACCTTAATATAAAGTGTTACCCAATTTTTTTCCTTCGTGACAAAGGGGCT
Source organism: Notothenia coriiceps (assembly GCF_000735185.1). Taxonomy (NCBI): domain Eukaryota; kingdom Metazoa; phylum Chordata; class Actinopteri; order Perciformes; family Nototheniidae; genus Notothenia; species Notothenia coriiceps. Next base: position 3,850 of record NW_011370874.1, read on the forward strand.
TTGAATCCTGCTCGCTGTATCCCCCCTGTGTTTCTGGTGGATACCTTATGATTAATAACAGTCACATTCATCATGCCAATGTTATTTAGCACCTGTGCTCGGTGCCGTAACAATTACATATTTTGTTTAAGCAAATGCAGAACAGCTAATGAATCTTGCGAGTGTGTCGGATGGCTGAATCTGAACACATGTCATGGGTGGATATTGGCTTTTCGTATTTAAAATGTGCCAAAGGACCAAAGTATGCTAATTGTAATGACAAGTTCCCTGCAATTTTGTCTCTGAGGATGAGATAATTTTCTCAAACACAGCGCCCTTTAGATAATTCTGTGGATGGAGTGTCTCATCTCAGCTGAAGTACAGGGGTCATTAAGTGTTGTCGTGGGGAGCTAACAGTGGGGACGGACCTAAGCCCCCCCATCCCCATCCCCATCCCCCTCCACTTCGCCCCACCATCATTTCTCCACTAGAGCTACTGAGGTGTAGTATTGTATAGAGCAGTGTACAATTTATTGCAATTTTCTATATTTTGTTTAGAAAATTGCAATAAATGTCTTACTCCAAAAGAGTAATTCATGTAGAACCTTATATAAGAATTTGACAACAAAAAAATGTCTTCACTTTTCCATTAGGGCTAGATTTTCCAAGATACTACCATTGCCAAACCATTCCATTGTGTTACCACTAATAAGGCCCTTATGACAAAGGCAAACAACAAAGGCATGTTGGTGCCATGAGTGCCATCAATTCATAAAGAAAATCTATGTTTCCTTGGGCAAGGACTATTTATTGCACCTCAGCCTGGGGAGTGGAGTGCAGAGCGTTAAGCCAGAGGCCCAAATGGATTTTCAACTATGGACCCTAAACCTTTCAAACCACAACGCTGCTGAATAGCAGTTAGAGGTTGCCATGACAACGCCATCTAGAGGGACATTTCAACTGCATCAGAGAGAAAGCTTGGCCAGATGTCTTCAACAATTTGCTCTGAAAAGATTCACCATCCACCATGCTCATTAGAGAGCAGCAATCAGAAGAACAGGAGATAGGTGCTCTCCTGCCTGCCACCATTCTCCATCTTTCCCCCACCTTTAGAAAAAAAGAGAAGATGGCAACTAAAACATGACATTCCTCTCAGATGTGCAGCCTGTCTACTGGCTATTTCTGGTGTATATTTTCTAAAATATTTATGTCTTATTTCTGCATCTGTGACATGCCCAGTTCAGTGTGCAGCTGACACGCTCTGGCAGGGCAGAGAGGCATCTGGCCAACACAGAAGAGAGCAAGCAACTTTGTGAATTATTAATGGTATAAATCAACACCTGTGGTGTGGCTGACAGTTCTCAGAGGCAGGGAGGCTGCTGCTGTCGGCCTCCAACAGCTCTCTGACCAGCTAGGCCAACAGCTTAGCTGCCCAGCATGGAGTCAATTAACATGCAGAATACACCAAAAATACTGCAAATTACAATTACACAGCAACTAATTTCCACTTCTGTAATCAGGACTACCTTTAAACATTCTCATGGCTTTTGACCTATCATTATTATTTTATAATTGTTTGCAGAGAGCATACATGTAAAGATTCCTCTCTTATAATAATTTGAACAGTTGCAATGAGATTTATTAGTTAAAAACAAGTTTGAACATTTAAAAAATCTTTCAAAACCAACGATCTGAATTTAGTAATTAAACTGGGGTGCTAACCAATGGGTGTGTCTATTGTTCTCATTGTAATGGTACATATTATCTGCACCTGAAACTGAAGTGACTCCTATTTTTATTTTATCCAGTGTCAAACTGTTGTAATATTTGTATTATTTCAGTTAATGTGAAGTCGATTCCTGTTGAAACATACACCTCTGACACCACTTGTGTTTTGTGTTTTTCTTGTATTTACTGCTATCTCTATCTGTCTTCACACAATAATAACAATAACTGTGTTGGCGTTTCACTGACTGTAGAATACTTAAAGGTTTGACTTGTTCACAGTCTCCCCTCTGACAGCTGAAGGAATATGTGAACATAACACAGTCAACTTAAGTTAATTGGTCTCAAAACATGGATCTGGAGGTGGTTCCCAAATAAGCATTTGGAAGAATATGACCTCCACTGGATAAAAGAGAAACATGCTTTGAGAAAATATACTTTTTTAATGGTTTTACATTGGTTATTTGTTGCATTCGAGAAGACCAACCCAACACAATTCAAGATCTCTAGTATAGATTCTGATACCTTACGTATTTTCCAACACTGATAACCAATATGATACCACTGTGTTAAGAACAAAATACACATATATATTTAAGCAATAGCTCACGACAGGCCGTGGTATATGCTCATTATATCACAGCTAAGGGGCGTGGTTCGGCCCGACGCGAAGCAGTTTGCTTTTCAGCCCAACGGTATACTGTTTTTCTCAGACGCGGAGGGATACTGACTTGTTGTGAAAAGTAACTTACAATTCTACCCGTGGTATACGCTCAGTATATCACAGCTAAGAACCAATCAGATTGCTTGATTTGACTTGTCCGTTTTATAAACAGTATTATACATATAACAGCTTTATTCTGCTAACCTTGCATGGATGTGATTTCATTGGTGTTGGTGTTGTTGTTAAACCCTGGTCACGACAGAGATGAGAAAGAATCAAAATGGCTTAATCATTATGTTGTTGCATCATCAATTTAAGACGCATAAATCATTAATCATCATTAAGAGTTGCACATGCACGGTACTGACTGGCAGGATATACGCAATGGGGAGAGAACAAGCCCCCCACAACAAGTGATAAGCTTTGAGGCAATTTCTGTTCTGGCCAAACCGTGTAATTACGACTTCTTGTTGGGGAAAACAGCTTTTAAATATGCTGCCCCCTCTGCTTGGAATAATGTACAGAAGGAGCTGAAACTCTCAGGTGTTATCACCTTGGGGGAATTCAAGTCCATCTTAAAGGACAGAGAACAAGAAAGCGTTGGTAGATGTGAGTGTTCGTATATCCCAAAATTAAAGTAGTTTTAAATGTTGCCGTTTTTAATGATTTTGAATAGTTTATTTTATTTTGCATATTGATTGGCCAATGGGCCATTTTTGTGTTTTACAGCTATAGAGTCTGTGTTTTATCTGTTGTAACTGTGTTCATGCTGCCCTTCTTGGCCAGGTCGCTTTTGGAAAAGAGATTGTAATCTAAATGGGTGTTTACCTGGTTAAATAAAGGATATATATATTCTTTGTTGGTCACGTTATGCCATTGTCCCCAATGTTCCATTGACTTACATTGGGAAAGAGAGATCTGTGAATCAGCTTACTGGGTATGAACCTGTGAACAGACCTTCAAATGATCCTAAAAGCAGTTGACCAGCTGAGACGGACTGAGATGGCATGAGCAACATGCGAAGAACCAGTGGTCTGTTTTGGTGTGTGAGCAGTGATCTGTTGAACTGACAGCAGGTGTGAATCAGACACATCAACATGCATGTAGGGATGTATGTGGTGCTACAGACCACCCTCATATGGAGTTAGTTGAGCAATATCAGATGTGTGCTTTAAAGATTCAGACCTGGACCTGCACTGACCTGGAGTGTCATCAGAACACAGGCCGCACGACATGAACCCATACACTGTGTTTGGGGAAGGGGAGGCACAGGAAGCACTTCATGTTTAAAGGAGCAGGCTCTTCATTGGCTCTGATAGGCTGTTTTATGCATGCTGCAACCATGGTGCTGCCTGGTAACACAACATAGGACAGAGTGAAATGGACTGCTCAGTAAAACCCTCTGCTCCGGCAGTAAAGTTGATCAGGAAGCACTCGGCTCTGCAAAGTGAGGCACGCTCTCCTGATGTCAGAGTGATGGCCCTGAAACTGAGCTCTATGAGGCTGACTTCAGTTTCCCAGAGCACACTCCCTCAGTGGGCTTTCTGATCAATCAGCTACTGATATGCTATTGCCGCCCAAAATAACTGAACTTGAAGTTTGTATGTACAAATGGAGGATTAATTTTGGAGGGAAACGTTGTAATCAGTAGCTCTTCTGTATGGGACAGTGTGGTTTATGGTGAACAAAATAGCTATTAGCCAAAATAATCAAACATCTGTCTGTGTTCCATCTGTCTATGCAATGCATTAAAAAGTACAAAATGTGCTAATCTTTTACTTACTGGACTTATAACTTGAAAAATTCATACTGTACATTTTACATTTATATTTAATTTAATATGCCATCACTTTCAACTTGCATATTTTCTACTCATTAGTTCTGTATTATTTTTATTTTTGAAATGTTTATATTTTACAAGTGTTTATTTTTCCTTTTTAATTTCTTATTATGTGCAATGCCTTGTTTTATGATGCTGCTGTGAGGAAAAAAATACCAATTTGGGATAAATAAAGTATATCTTATCTTATCTTATGCACGTACATTTTTACTAATGTTTTTACACAACAACCTAAGGTGAAGGGTGTCTTTAGTTGGACGTCATGTTGCTGACAAGAATGGATTGGACCAAACTTCCACAGAAATGGAACCCTATTGATTGGACATTAAGGTGAACGCCAGCTTGGATGAGTAAGCTGATATCATAGCAAAGACAGTTTATGCACAATTTTTGCCACTATCCCATTTAAAAAACATTTGGAATTGAAACCATTCACATGGATGACCTAGTTGACTTTAAAAACATATCACCCATCTACAATTTTAAAAGGTGGCATTGCAGGGCATGCTGGAGGACTCTGCTGTGTGAACTCAGTGAGCATTCCTTCCACAACTTGGGATGCATCACTGTATCGCAGTATTTGAGAAAAGCAAACACCATATCTGAGTAAAGGTTGTGGTTGAGTTGCGCTCAAGGCTACTGAATGATCCGACCCACTGCACCTACATACCAGTGAAGCACTTACATCTCATCATCACAATGCACAGCCGACAAAACCAAAGGGAACATTAAGAGCTGTGTTGAACAGATCACTGAAAAAAGTATTCAGACGATGCTGTAATTCTGTGATATTGATGCTACTCGGTAACCTTATATCACTGATACAGAATGTGAACAAGTTGGGTCTCTGTGCAAAATGAAGGCTGAATAGTAGAGCCTGGAATAATGTTAAGAGATGGAGCAAGGCCAGAAACAGAATTCATTACGGTTGGTGAGTAAGAAGAAGATAAAAGAAGTACAACACATATTTTTGAACATCTGAGTCCCACCGTGTTTTAAGGCTGCTAATGGACCCATGAATGTATCAGACGGCAAGCGATGCAGTGCCATTCCTTTCACATGATTTGTGCGTGATTCGTATAAAAGATTTGCTCAAGTTCATCTGAAATGCATTAGGCGACCCAAAACAATAAAACAAAGCTGCATAAATAATAAAAAATAAACCTTGAATTAGAAACTTTGTTTGTTGGACTAGGACCAAATATAGCCTATTAATGAGTCCATACATAGATAGACTTAGCCCCCCTCTCATATTAGTGATGGGAGGTAGCCTGTCAAGACACACTTCCTCCCTCCACCCCTCCCCCACACTGTTGACTTTCCTCTGTTTCTAATCAAGCCTTTGTCTAAACTCGACTGAGATAAGAGTCTGAATAAATTGTCAGCTCCTGCTGTTTATCAGGCCGGTGTTTCGCTCCATGTGTTTGTCAGCACATCATTAGGGGCTGGCGGAGGGCTAATTAGTTGTTTATTCAGAAAGCTGATTACAAGTTGGTTTTGCATTGTGTTGCTCCATGGGATCCATGCAGAGATGCTGTGCTCTCGGTCAGAGCTTTGAAACCCATTTCCTCCTCTCATTCTGTTACAAAGAGCAAAACTTAGGGAAGTTATGAGCCAGTGACAGATCACCGACAGAAACAACACGGCTCACTGAGCCACGCTCAACAGCAAGAGGCCAAAAACTTCATTTGAAAGATCTTTAAGATTGTTTGTATTTCTCTGTTTCTGATTTTCTGTGAACAGGCAGTTTGTGACTCATGAAACGAGAGCCACTGTTGGGCTTACACAGCCACCTTCCTGGAAGTAGGCTGTTGTTTGGTATCATATCAAAACCAAATAAACGTTAAGACCCAATCGGTACAGACGTTGATGAATTTCCTCATAAATCCCAGGACCACTCTGTTCAAATTTCACCTCTTTTTGTTATTTCCTGTTATTCCCAGCATTAAATGAAAACTGTCATTCAAATGACCCAATCTGACATAATAAAAAGTGCACATTATCCATGCAATTGTGGAAGTGCATCATAACAAGCCTTTGTTCAACTTATAAATCTTAACATTTTAGCTTTTTTGATGTTGTTGCACGCTCCATGCTCTGCTAGCAGCAGCTGCTTTTATTGATTTGTTCTCCTGCGAAGCTAATCAGGCCTTGTGTTTATGGGCCGGGGGGCAAACAGACACTTAGAGCGCCCCAGAGACGGCAGTTTAGAGCCAACTTGTCCACAGTGAAAGCAAGAGATAAGATTTTATTACACCTCCCAAACTTTAAATAAAACTACAGCAGCATAAAGGCTGAAATGCAGCGGCACAAATTCATTCGCTGCTTGTCCATCAGGTGCTGACTTCATCTTCCCCAAAACATGAGCAGCTGTCTGTGACACCCTGTACTCCTGTGCATACGCCTAGACACCAACAAGGAACACATGAGCACAGAGAGCAGTTTGAAAAATCACAAAAGAAAATAAATAAAATATTGATTGAAGTAAAAAAGAACCACAATATTATTTAAACATAATATAAATATTGTATATATTGTAGCAATTTAATAATGCTAATAACTCCTCCCCCCCACCTTTTTTTAACATATAACAGTAGTCCGATCATACAGATTTGCTGTCAGGGAATACCATTTACTTTCGTATTTATCCTAATAACATAATCCCGTTATTCCCATATTAAGTCATTCCCCAAGCCTGCATATTTTTCTGTTACAGCCAATAATCAGTCTTAATGAGTAATTTAATAAGTATTTTTTTTTAAATGGACTGGTTAACAATGAGAGGACATTATTTGCCAAAAGAGGCAAAAAGACATAATGATATAATGAAGTGATCTATTGTCTTCTGTTTTAAGGTATCGCCAGTAGTTGAGAATTGATCATGTAATTGCACCAGGAAGAAGTGGAGATACATATAGCCCACAAACTCATTTTAAATGATAACTCAACGGATTTTTGCATTGCACATCCACTATGTTGGGGAACTTGTGAGAATCTGACATTTCTAATAGTTACACCCTGCCTGCCATTTAAATACCCTCATCTCGCAAACTCCACAGCCCCAGTTTGCTACACATTCTTTCTGGTCACCTCCAAACCCTCCAAAGTAATATTAGAGCTACCTTGATCAAATATGAAATCATTAGGATTATTCCCTCAGACTAGACATAGCACGTCCAGAGAAAACATTATACTCTGAAAACACTGAAAAGTTGCATTTAATTAAATGTGTTGTGTCAACAGATTTCCCCTAACTGTATAAGGTTAGTTGAAAGCAATAGGTTTAAATAACAGATTTTAGGTTCAACTTAATATTATTGCGCTTTGAGCACCAGGAAAAGTGCTATATAAATCAAATGTATTATTATTATTATTATTATTATTATTATTATTATTGCTTTAGATTAGTTCTCACCATACAAGTTAACTGATCTTGACATTTTGTCAGACAGATATGTTTATTTACTGCAACATACTGTATCTAAAAAGTTTAAAATACCCTCCCATAATTTCACAAAGCAGTTTAAAAGTAATGAAATACAAAGCAAATACTGGGAAGAAGAAAATGCAAACATATTCAACATGACACGTGAAAAGTCATCATTTTATTGATGTCTGTCATACATAGCTCTCTGGTTGTAAAGTTGTTTATAAGACATCTGGTCATATTTGTGTCCCTAGATACCATCTCATGTGTGGTGAGTGTGGGGGGGGGGGATCAGAGCTAGCATTGAGAGTTTGCACAACGTGATTGATGCATTTGTTTTTACTGGTGGCTGCAACCTGCCAACTCAATTGTTTCATTGCCATCAAACAAACAGAAAGAGGAGAGCAACACAATGAAGTGTGAGGAGTGACTGATCCAGGAAAGCTCCCTCCCCAGGTCTCATCGCTGGTTAAACATTAACTCATTGATGGTGGAGCAGTATGGATGGGCTGTGATAACAGGCAGCATTCAAACTGCATAAGCATTCCCAAAACATCCCAGCAACGGCAAACACACACACATCAAATCAAAGCATTAGGAAAAGGAAAATAGGAACATTATGAAAACTAGACCAAAGTGCATTCATTTATTATTATTACCTGTCGTTATCTGCACCGGTTTTCTGTGTACTTGTAAAACATCATCAGTCACTGTCCAGGTCAAAGTTCACATTTACCTGCTACGGTCCAAATCACAAAGAGACATTTCACCCTGATGATGGTAGAAGAAAATTAAGGAACATGAATGAACATGAATGTGTGTGTGCCACATTCTCAAGCCATCCAATATTTGTCATAATATTTCGGATGTCAGGACCAATGGTGGACCAACCTACAAAGTGGCGGTACCATACCTACAACCTAGCCGTTAGCATCGCTAATGACAAACCTGAAGGCCATAATTAATTGTAGCCCCTTTAATCTTTAATGGTAAACAGACAGGATCTCTGGTGTCAAAGACACTTTGTACAACTAAAATGTACCCTAACCTCCATCCCAGCCTGCTTCCTGAGAGCTTTACACTACAACACCTCCTCCTTTGTTTCTAAGATATAACAGTGATTTTTCACAACCAATACTTTTTATTTTAAGATGAAACTGCCCCTGTTTAAACTGCGTCATCTTGTTCATCCCTGTTGTTTTGCACCTATATTTTGCAGTGTTTCCCCAACCTTTTAGTTAGGGCCCCCTTTTGAAGAAAACTATTTGTAAAAGTAAATATATTGAACTGGTGATATCTCCACAGGAAAGATCAGGGGGGGTTGCTCAATTGTTGAAAAAAACCTAATTGCAATTATGTTGACTCATTTTGCAGTTGCCATTGTCCTTTTTGCATCAATATTCCCATAATCATTGAAGAATTATCAAATCAATGATTAATGAGAATTGTTACCAAACACTGCAAACCCACAATACAACATTCAAAATGGTATTTTAACACAAGTGTTGCACTTCAATTTTACAATTGTACAATGTAATTGTTCAGCCCTAGAGGGATCACCTCAGACTAAACCACTGAGAAAAACTTCAGTGGAGGATGCTGAGCCTCAGGCTGCTTGTGAGAGAAATAAATGTGACGTTGTGCCTGTGAAGAACATATCTCACATACAATGCAGGGCTTCAGTCAGCTCGGTCCTGGTGACAACTTCCTGCTGCAGCCGGTGTGACTTCCTCTGCCCTAACAAGTGACTGACTGACACTTCCAGGCCATTTCCTCCATCAGATAGTGGATCAGATACTCCAATACACACAAAGGTGAAGGCCCTGTCTGCTCACTCTGTCTTGGTTTCACTCCAGGGATCAACAAAGGATTTTTTTTATCAATTACAACAGCAACAACAGACTACACATAAAGGGATTATCTGTTTACAATAAGATGTTGAGAATAATCTGTTTTGGTTTTATGTTCAAAAACGCTGATCGGATTAGAGAGGAGAGTTTAAGATTAAAGCTCTGATATGTCAAAATCAGGTTTAGAAAAAAAAACAAAGATTATACATTGTATACATAAAATATAGTAAGTGATATTGTGGTTTAAAAATGGTGTCCAGACCACATTCATTATTCAGGGACAGAGTCCAAAAAACTATTCAGTGGCCATTGAATATTCTATACTGTTTCTTATTTCTGTTTAAAGTGAGTATAAACTGTGATAGAACCTAAAATGCTTTGTTTTGGATCCAGAAAGGTTTGAAGTGTAATAAGAACAGGAAGGAACTTCACTGAAAATACTGAAATGTTGAAAAAAACTGAACAAGTGTAGATGACATGGATTTTCTCCGTTGTGTTGTGCAATATGCCGATGGTTCTGAGGATGCTCTCAACCTGCAGCTTTGACTCTGTTCTCTCTACTGCCTTTGATTAGAGCCAGTCACTGCGGATCAAAGTGTCAGTGTGTGTGTGTGTGTGTGTGTGTGTGTGTGTGTGTGTGTGTGTGTGTGTGTGTGTGTGTGTGTGTGTGTGTGTGTGTGTGGAGAGAACAATGACATGTGTTGGTGTCTTCTCCCTCAGGCTCTCAGTACTCTGCATTGCACACTGAAAAACTGAAACAATGACTTTAAGGAAATGCAACACATTTCACATAACTGTATTAGGTTAGTAGAAAGCAATAATATTAAGTTGATTTTTATTAAAACTTAATATTATTGCTTGTCACTAACCTAATGCAGTTATGTGAAATCTGCTGACATAATACATTTAATTAAAGTCAACAAAAATAATATGTTTGTGGGTCAATAAATACAATAAATAGAGAATTTCTTAAATACTTCAAAAAATATGTTTTACCAAGCTCTCTAATCTATCAAATAGTTCAGCTTACCATAAATACAGGTTCAAGGTTTTATTATCAGATGCACAACAGTTACAGCACAACTTAACATACAAAGACAAATACATTTGACCATATTGCAATTACAGTTTTGAAAAAAAAGAAAATACATAAAAGAAAAATAATAATAACTAAAATGAATAAATAAATAAATCCGGATAAAATCATACAGATTATAAATTGTATACATAAAATATATTAAGTGATGCTCTGTCCAGATCACTTCATCAAAGGTTGGGAAATTGTGGAGTCCAAAAGACGAAACAGTGTCAAATGAATATCGATGAATGTTCTCCCTTCTTCTGTGATGCTACTATGATACTGGTGTGATGGGATCAGGTCTGGTCCTCACTGAACCTGAAGCTGAAGACCCTTTTGATGATGATTGGATCCACTTGAAAAGGGATCACGACCTAATCTTAGCATCTGTCATGAAGTTTCATTGTTTTCAGTTTTGTCCGAACACGTTTCGTATTCCTCAATATTTAGTCAAATAATCGTAATGATTGGAAAATTAGATGATAACATGGTAGTCTCTTTCTTTGAGCTAAACTAATATCTTATGATCAGCATCGTCATTAGAAGGCATTCCTTGTCTTGCTTCTTTTTCACAGGATTCCTACCAGTGAGTCAGGTAACAATCCTAACCATAATCAAATATTTGCATGCCTATTCAAGCAGAAAAACATGAATCTGCTGTTTAGCATTGTTTTCTGACCCCGCTCACCCCCACCCCAACCTGTTCGCAGGCATTGGATTCAGACTGGCTAACAGTACAGCTCCCCCCACTGCTGCTCCATCATACAGCACTCAGTGAGCTCTGTGTTTAGCGATGGAGGAACAACTGTCCTAACCATGGGGAGCAGCAACACAGATACCCAAGCTGCATTTCACAGAATAGAGTGGAACAATTTGCACCTGTTTATGAGACCGATATATGATTGGTTGGGGATTCCTTTGATTGATCATTTATTAAAAATGATTAAAAAAAATGTTAATGTATTTGAGTCTGCATACAAATAAGTCAATAATGTCACTTTAAGATGAAGGGTTTTTTATAACCAATTGTGGTCATTTTTCATGTTTCAGATCAATGGAATACATGCTATAATACTAGCTGAGTTTTGATCTTACAACCCAAGATAACTAGGTAATGTCAACATGGAATTATAACCACATTTAAATGCGAAAGAGGTCAGCTAGTTCTAAGTCACTGATAGGTTCACCCAGCCTGGTATACACGTTTAATAAATGAGTGTTCTTTGAATTACTTAAATCCAGCGCACAACATAAGATTATTTTAAAGTAGCTTTCTCAAACGTTAACTTAAGTGAGGGTAACAATTTTTTCTTTCTTCAATAGTATACTGATGATCTTTGGGTTTGGCATTGATGGTGGACAAAACAAGACATTGTAATAGACAGTGTTTCAAATATTTCATGGACCACATATAGACTGTACAATTATTTTATTAATAATAATCAATTACACAGTAGCAATTTAAATACATACAAGTCAAAGTCCCAGATGAAAACTGTTTTGATCTCAAATAAGTATCAAATTTAAGTTCCAATAATGAGGATTTGCACCCATTACGCAAGTATTTTAATATTGTATACAGCCAGGGGTGGTGCTAATTTTACATACTCAATGCACAATATACACAATGCATCGTAACACTGTTTAACCCTTAGATGCATAAGTGGGTCTTTTTTGACCCGGTGAGGTGGTTGTCTTAGAGTATCTTTGTAATTACATTTTTTTATCATTTCATATTCCAGCTATTCCTCAAAAAACATGTTTTGGATATCATGCCATTCTAATTTTAAATTTGCATTTTAAGAAACTGTAGTTTTTGTATTACTACCCCAAGCTTCCATAAGAGGGTCTTTTTCGACCCGGTGAGGTGGTATTCTTGAAGTATCTTTGTAATTACATTTTTTTATCATTTCATATTCCAGCTATTCTTCAAAAACATATTTTGTATATCATGCCATTCACATTTTTTATTTAGATTTTAAGAAATTGTAGTTTTTGTATTACTACCCCAAGCATAAGTGGGTTAAAAATGACTCGCATACGTTGTTTTTCAAAATGTAAACAAAATGTCTAAAATTATAAATAGTGAAAAATGAAATGCAAAATATTTCTAGTGTGAACCAAAATATAATACTAAATATTATACAAGTGATTTTTCTTAACCAAAATGACAAAAATGGCATAAAAACAGATATTATTCTAATACGGGTCCTTTTTGACCCACTTATCGAAGAGTGTAGTCACTCGTGCATCCAAGGACTAGCTTCCAAATAAATGTCCCTTTAAAATATGGGAAGTATGTGGCACATTAATACTCAAGTAAAGTTAGAGGTACTCAAGTGCAATATTCGTCCACCACATTTCAAAATATACAAAGTATTTTCAGATACTAAATAGAATTAGGTTTATTCTCAAACCTCATGTCTTAGCCAAAACATGGCTCTCTCTGCACTGAAAAAACTGAAACGTTGACTTTAATTAAACTTAGGTTAATTGAAAGCAATAATATTAAGTAAGATATTTCAATACAAATAGTGGGTTCAACTTAATATTATTGCTTTCAACTAAACTAATACAGTTATATGAAATGTGTTCGCAAAAGATATTTAATTAGAGTAGACGTTTCAGTTTTTTCAGTGTGTACTGTCTGTGTCTGTGAGGGTCAGTGTGTACTGTCTGTGTCTGTGAGGGTCAGTGTGTACTGTCTGTGTCTGTGAGGGTCAGTGTGTTGGTTAGTTTCAGCGCTCTATAATTTAAAGGGATTCTGCAGAGCTGCTTCACTGACAGCTCTCACATGAATCACCTCGACAGCGTGGCACCCCCC